>NC_079216.1:22588946-22888946 GCF_029633865.1 Lampris incognitus | reverse complement strand
CACATATCCAAACTAACACATAGGTATATCCAAACTAACACATATATCCAAAGTAACATATATCCAAACTAACACGTATATCTTAACTAACACATTCATCCAAGCTAACACATATATCTAAACTAACACACACATCCAAAATAACACACATCCAAACTAACACATATATCTAAACTAACATATATATCCAAACTAACACACATATCCAAACTAACATATATCTAAACTAACACATACATCCAAACAAACACATATATCCAAACTAACACATATATCCAAACTAACACACATATCCAAACTAACATATATCTAAACTAACACATACATCCAAACAAACACATATATCCAAACTAACACATACTATATCCAAACTAACATATATCTAAACTAACACATATATCCAAAGTAACATGTATATCCAAACTAACACATATATCTAAACTAACACATATATCCAAACTAACACATATATCTAAACTAACACATATATCCAAACTAACACACATATCCAAACTAACATATATCTAAACTAACACATACATCCAAACAAACACATATATCCAAACTAACACATACTATATCCAAACTAACATATATCTAAACTAACACGTATAGCCAAACTACCACATATATCCAAGCTAACATATATCTAAACTAACACATATATCCAAACTAACATATATCTAAACTAACACATATATCCAAACTAACACATACGTACATATATCTAAACTAACACAAAACCAAAAACTGGCGTACTTTATTCCTTACGCGTACAAATAGTCAAACACAGGAAGGCAATGAGCAACAAGAAAAACGGAAAGTCCAAGGGGAAAAACTCACGGGTAATCCAAAACAGGAACACGGCAGGATACTTCCACGGGGAAACTTTGCAAGGGAAAGCATAAACCAAGGGCTGGGGTGAGTTCGGAGAGAAAAGGACCGTGAGGGAAGAGTAGCCGCTACTGCGAGGAGGTTACAACACGAACTGACAACGGGCGCGTGGGAGGCCACCAAACTTAAGCCCAGCCCTGACGGCTAAGCCCGGCCCTGACGAGCTGATTGGCTGCCGGCGCGGGTTGGGCGGGCCACGGTGCAGGGTGGGCAAGCCGTAACAGTACCCCCCCTCCACGGGAGCCACCAGGCGACTTTCCCGGCTTGTCGGGATGGGAATGATGGAACTCAGTGAGCAGCCCAGGGTGCAGGATGAGCTGGCGGGAGACCCAGCTACGTTCCTCCGGACCGTAGCCCTCCCAGTCCACCAAATACTGGAACCCCCGTCCTCGGCGCCAGACGTCCAGCAGCCGGCGGACCTTCCACTGGGGGTGCCCATCCATGATCTCAGGGGGAGGCGGCGTCGGGGCCGGAGGCATCAGAGGACTGTGGGAGACAGGCTTAACCCGCGACACATGAAACACGGGGTGGGTCTTCAAGGAAGCCGGAAACTTCAGACTCACCGCCGCGGGACTGAGAACCTTCCTGATCTCAAAGGGCCCGACAAACCGGGGGTTCAGCTTCTTCGTGGTGGATTGAAGTGGGAGATCCTTCGAGGACAGCCACACCCTTTGGCCTGGTTGGTACGTAGGCGCCGTGGACCGGCGTCGGTTGGCTCCCCGACTGGCGCGCTCAGCTGCCCGGAGCAGAGCAGCTCTGGTCACCTCCCAGACGCGATGACAACGGTTCAGATGGGCCTGCACGAAGAGAACTGCCACTTCCGACTCCTGCGCAGCAAAGAGAGGCGGCTGGTAACCCAGGGACACCTCAAAAGGTGAGAGGCCGGTGGCAGAGCTGACCAGGGAGTTGATGGCATACTCGACCCAGGGGAGGAACCGGCTCCAGGAGCTGGGCTTCTTGGCTGCCATGCACCGGAGGGCAGACTCCACGCTCTGGTTCATCCTCTCCGTCTGTCCGTTAGTCTGTGGGTGATAGCCAGAGGAGAGACTAACAGAGGCACCCAACCCCTTACAAAAGGCCCGCCATACCTGGGAGACGAACTGGGGCCCTCGGTCCGAGACGATGTCCAGGGGAAGGCCGTGGAGATGGAACAAATGGCTCGTCAGGAGGTCCGCTGTCTCAGAAGCCGATGGTAGTCTGGGGAGGGCCACCAGGTGCACTCCCTTACTGAAGCGGTCCACCACTGTCAGGATCACAGTGTTACCCTGGGAGGAAGGCAGTCCGGAGACAAAATCCAACGCCACATGGGACCAGGGCCGGCTTGGAGTTGGGAGGGACTGCAGCAGACCCGTGGGTGCCTGGTGAGAGGCCTTGCTGTGAGCACAGACGGGGCAGACCCTTACGAAGTCCCTGACGTCGATCCTCATGGTGGGCCACCAGAAACGCTGAGCCAGAAAGGTGAAGGTGCGGTGGACACCCGGGTGGCAAGCAAACTCACTGGCATGGCCCCACTGGAGAACCCGGGGCCGGACTGTGTCCGGGACGAATAGGCGGCGTGGCGGGACGTGGCTCGGGGCGGGATGGGAGCGCAACGCCTGCCTGACCACGGTCTTGATGCCCCAGGTAACCACGCCAACCACCCTGGCCTCAGGAAGGATGGGAGTCGGCTCCTCTGTAGCTGGCTCCCTCCTCGGGTGTTGTCGGGACAGGGAGTCTGCCTTCGTGTTGCAGGACCCGGGGCGATAAGTCAGCGTGAAGTCAAACCGACTGAGGAAGCTGGCCCACCGTGCCTGCCGACCATTGAGGCGCTTGGTTGCCTGGATGAACGTCAAGTTCTTATGATCAGTCCAGATGGTGAACGGCTGTTCCGCCCCCTCCAGCCAATGGTGCCACTCCTCCAGAGCAGCCACCACTGCCAGCAGCTCCCGGTTCCCGACATCGTAGTTCTCCTTAGCGGGGAGGAACCGGCGAGAGAAGAAGGCGCATGGGTGGACCTTCTGGTCAGACGCTGACTACTGGGAGAGGACAGCCCCCAACCCGGTGTCCGAAGCGTCCACCTCTACGATGAACTGCCTCTTGGGGTCGGGGTGGAGCAGGACCGGGTTGCTGGTGAACCTCTCCTTGAGGGACTGGAACGCAGAGCGGGCAGCCGGGGACCAGATGAACGGCTGGGAGGGGGAGGTCAGCCTGGTGAGAGCTTCTGCCACGCGGCTGTAGTTCCGGATGAACCTCCGATAGAAGTTCACAAACCCGAGGAAGCTCTGTAATTCCTTCCGTGATGTGGGATCGGGCCAGTCCACCACAGCCTGGATCTTGCGGGGGTCGGCCCGGGTCTGTCCCCTCTCGACGACGAAGCCCAGGTAGTCAACGGAAGGGGAATTGAACCGGCACTTCTCTGCCTTGACGAAGAGCCGGTTCCGGAGGAGACGTTCGAATACCTGGCGGACATGCTGGACATGTTCCTCGAGGGTCCTGGAGAAGATGAGGATATCATCGAGGTAGACCACCACAAACTCGTCGAGCATGTCGCAGAGAATGTCATTCATGAGAGCCTGGAATATCGCCGGGGCGTTGGTGAGGCCGAACGGCATGACCAGGTACTCATAATGACCCCGGGGCGTCTTAAAGGCTGTCTTCCACTCATCCCCCTTCCGGATCCGGACCAGATGATAGGCACACCGGAGGTCCAGCTTAGTGAAGACTGTAGCCTGAGTGAGGGGCTCAAGGGTGGAACTCATGAGAGGAAGGGTGTACTTGTTTTTGACAGTTATCTCATTGAGTTGGCGATAGTCAATGCAGGGTCGGAGGCCCCCGTCCTTCTTCTTCATGAAAAAGAATCCTGCTGCCACCTGGGAGGACGAGGGCCGAATGAAACTCGTCCATCGCAGCCTTCTCGGGGATGGTCAGACTGTACAGACGACTGCTGGGAAGGGGTGCCCCAGAGTGGAGGTCGATAGCACAGTCATAAGGCCGATGAGGAGGAAGAGATTCGGCCCGGGTCTTGCTCAAAACCTCACCTAACCCATGGTACTCAGGGGGAACAGAGGAGAGGTCGGGAGGCGGGGCACTAGGGGCACGTCGGGGGGATGGGGCGGGAGCAGCCTGGAGACATTGGGCATGACAGGAGGAGCTCCACTCCATGATGGACGGCGGGAACAGGAAAGGCGGCTCACTAGGATCTCCCGGGGCCCCAGTGAGCCTAGTCTTTTGGCCGAGGGGGCCAGCCGCTGATCAGATGTCCCTTCTGGGCACAGTAGAGGCATTGATCCGCCTTGAACCGGGCCTCCCGTTCGGCCGGACTAAGGTGCGTGCGCCCCAGCAGCATGGGTTCCTCCCCCGTCGTGGTCTGGGGCGCGGGGGGAGAAACGGCCACAGGGAAAGTGGGGTGAGCAGGAGTAGGGGTCCTGTTAGGAGTGCTGGACGACTGGGGAATGGACGGGGATCCACGCAGGGCTCGCTGGCGCCTCCTCTCCCGGAGGCGTCCGTCGATGCGGATGGTGAGCTTGATCAGGTCCTCGAGGGAGGTGGGCTCCTCCCGGGTGGCTAGCTGGTCCTTGACAGCCTTGCTGAGACTCCTCCGGAAGGTGACCCGAAGTGACTGGTTGTTCCAGCCGCTCTCAGCTGCGGCCAGCCTGAACTCCACCGAGTAGTCTGTGACACTGCCACTGCCCTGCTGGATACTGCTCAGCCGAGCACCAGGGTCCTGGCCACCGACTGGATGGTGGAAAACCTTCCGTAGTTCCGCCTCAAAGGCGTCGTAGGTGAGGCAGAAACTGGCCTTCATGGACCAGGAAGCAGTGGCCCACTGAGCTGCTCGGCCTGTGAGCAGGTTGGTCACGTAAGCGACCCAGGCAGCATCAGACGTGAACATGCTGGGTTGGTGCAGGAAGACCAGCTCACACTGCATGATGAACGTGGCACAGGTCTCAAAGTCGCCATCAAATGGTCGTGGGCTGGAGAGGCAGGGCTCCCGGGGAACTGGATTGAGCCCCACAGGGTTAACCGGGGCAGCGGGCCCAGGAGGCGGGTTACCCACGACTCCAGGGGCAGGCTGGCCCGGCGGCTGGATGGTGAGAGCCGCCGTGATTGTTTGCAGCTGCCGCAGGATCTCTGCTTGTTGGCTCGCCAACGCCGCCTGCTGGCTTGTTAGGTTACCCACACAGGCCTGGAGGGGCTGGACCGGAGTCTGAAGATCTCTCACCGCGGCGGAGGCCTGAGTGTGGAAGTTAGTCAGTTAGAGCTGTCCGATGAGAGCCGCTCGAAGCGGACTGGCCGGTATGCTCTCTGTGTCGGCTTGGGTTGTCATGGTCAGTTCGTATTGTTAGGGTTTGTGGAAGACCCCAAGCGCACGACACCAAACAGAGATGGGTTTAGCCGAAAACTGGCGTGCTTTATTCCTTACGCATACAAATAGGCAAACACAGGAAGGCAATGAGCAACAAGAAAAATGGAAAGTCCAAGGGGAAAAACTCATGGGTAATCCAAAACGGGAACACGGCAGGATACTTCCACGGGGAAACTTTGCAAGGGAAAGCATAAACCAAGGGCTGGGGTGAGTTCGGAGAGAAAAGGACCGTGAGGGAAGAGTAGCCGCTACTGCGAAGAGGTTACAACACGAACTGACAACGGGCACGTGGGAGGCCACCAAACTTAAGCCCAGCCCTGACGGCTAAGCCCGGCCCTGACGAGCTGATTGGCTGCCGGCGCGGGGTGGGCGGGCCCGGCGCAGGGTGGGCGAGCCGTAACAATATTCAACTGAATACACTACAAAGACAAGATATTTAATGTTCAAACTGATAAACTTTATTGTTTTTTGCAAATATTCACTCATTTTGAATATGATGCCTGTAACACGTTCCAAAAAAGCTGGGACAGGGGCAACAAAAGACTGGGAAAGTTGAGGAATGCTCAAAAAACACCTGTTTGGAACATTCCACAGGTGAGCAGGTTAATTGGAAACAGGTGAGTGTCATGATTGGGTATAAAAGGAGCATCCCCGAAAGGCTAAGTCGTTCACAAGCAAGGATGGGGCGAGGTTCACCACTTTGTGAACAACTGCGTGAGCAAATAGTCTAACAGTTTAAGAACAAAGATTCAGAGAATCCGGAGAAATCTCTGCACGTAAGCTGCAAGGCCGAAAACCAACACTGAATGCCCGTGACCTTCGATCCCTCAGGCGGCACTGCATTAAAAACCGACATCAGGAACACTTGGGAAAACAATTGTCAGTTAACACAGTTCGTCGCTACATCTACGAGTTCAAGTTAAATCTCTACCATGCAAACCGAAAGCCATAT
Organism: Lampris incognitus; assembly: GCF_029633865.1. Taxonomy (NCBI): domain Eukaryota; kingdom Metazoa; phylum Chordata; class Actinopteri; order Lampriformes; family Lampridae; genus Lampris; species Lampris incognitus. Next base: position 22,882,755 of record NC_079216.1, on the reverse strand, counting down.
ATCAACAACACCCAGAAACGCCGCCGGTTTCTCTGGGCCCGAGCTCATCTGAGATGGACTGACGCAAAGTGGAAAAGTGTGCTGTGGTCTGACGAGTCCACATTTCAAATTGTTTTTGGAAATCATGGACGTCGTGTCCTCTGAGCTAAAGAGGAAAAGGACTATCCAGATTGTTATCAGCGCAAAGTTCAAAAGCCAGCATCTGTGATGGTATGAGGGTTGTTAGTGCCCATGGCATCATGGGTAACTTGCACATCTGTGAAGGCACCATTAATGCTGAAAGGTACATACAGGTTGTGGAGCAACATATGCTGCCATCCAAGCGACGTCTTTTTCAGGGACGTCCCTGCTTATTTCAGCAAGACAATGCCAAGCCACATTCTGCACGTGTTACAACAGTGTGGCTTCATAATAAAAGTGCGGGTACTAGACTGGCCTGCCTGCAGTCCAGACCTGTCTCCCATTGAAAATGTGTGGCGCATTATGAAGCGCAAAATACGGCAAAGGAGACCCCGGACTGTTGAGCAACTGAAGTCGTACATCAAGCAAGAATGGGAAAGAAGTCCACCTACAAAGCTTCAACAATTAGTGTCCTCAGTTCCCAAACGCTTATTGAGAATTGTTAAAAGGAAAGGTGATGTAACACAGTGGTAAACATGCCCCTGTCACAGCTTTTTTGGAACGTGTTGCAGGCATCCAATTCAAAATGAGTGAATATTGGCAAAAAAAACAATGAAGTTTATCAGTTTTAACATTAAATATCTTGTCTTTATAGTGTATTCAATTGAATATAGGTCGAAAAGGATTTGCCAATCATTGTATTCTGTTTTATTTACGTTTTACACAATGTCCCAACTTCATTGGAATTGGGGTTTGTAAATCCAAACTAAAACATTTATCCAAACTAACACATATATCTAAACTAAGCAACAAAAACAAATCACTGTCCAGGAGAACGAACGCCAGCCAGGATGACTGTCGGAACTGCCGGTCTGCATGGGCTAGCAGTTAGCTTAGCCTACCCCGCTTCCGCATCCTGTCAAACTGCCCTTGGTGTTTCCTCTTCGGGCGCAGCTCTAGTCAGGGCCGTGATTCTTGGGCCCACAGGATGCAGCAGGCCAGGCTCCCCCAGCCGATCCAATGCTAGGTCTCTCAGCCAGACACCTTCGACACACCTCCCTTCACTCCACACGATGACACTAATAACACAGTCAAAGCTAGGCAAGGCCGCCGCCAGACTGCCCTTGGTGTTATCAGAACTGCTGGTCTGCATTGGCTAGCAGTTAGCTTAGCCTGCCCTGCTTCCGTGTCCTGTCAGACTGCCCTCGGCGTTACCTCTTCGGGCACAGCTCCAGGCAGGACCATGGTCCCTGCGCCCACAGGATGTAGTAGATCAAGCTCTCCCAGCAGATCCAGCGCCAGCTCTCCCAGCCATCAAACGAAGACAGACATGGACAAAGACATGGACGGTACTGGGTGAGGCTGCCGCAAACGTGAATTTGCACTGCCATCTTCCCCAGGGTCTGGGAAATTACAGAATGTGTTTTATGTATCTTTGAGGCAGCCGTGACCTAAAGGTTAAAGAAGCGGTCTTGTGACCGGAAGGTTGTCATTTTGATCCCCCGACTGGCAGGAAAATGTGGGTGGGGGGAGTGAATGAACAGCACTCTTCCCCACCTCAGTACCCAGGGCTGATGTGCCCCTGAGCAAAGCACTTAACCCCCAACCATCTGCTCCAGTGGAGCTGCTCAGTGGCCACCAGGGAAGACTGTGGTTGTAGTGAGCAGCTCCAAGTGTGAATGTGCAGCAGGGCACTGCTGACAAAGACCACACATGCTCAGCATACTACCCTTGGTAAATAAAGGGGTTTTTTTTTTTTGCTAAAATGCCAAAAATAGCTTTATCAGAGACACCAAGTGGTCTTATAACTCTCTTATACATCCTCAGATCTAGTACGTCAAAGAAATGTGAGTTATATAATTTTTCTTGCAAACCAGTCAATCAGCTGCAGCGGGACAGAGGTCACTTCTTTAGTGGAGACCATTTCAAGTTATAAAGATGGAAATGGAACGGAAATAAAATTGTGTGACGGATGACGACTATGTTTTACCTGAAATGCATTCCTCTGAAATGAAGTCAGATGTATCATAGTGGATCTCTTGGTACTTGGTGGTCAGTGGATGCTGAGGCCAACAAAATAAATAATAAGGTTTACAGTATAATCCAATACAAGATTGTGGTTGCATGTCCTGTCTTTCTTCTCTCCCTACTGTCAGTTGCCACTGTGTATGAATGGATTTACCCAAAGTGGGAATGTCATTAGAACTTTCTTAAGAACTGTTCATCAATGTCAGTCATCTTGGTTCTTCTCTGTGTCTCTGTATGGCTGCTTTTGGTTTCTCCCTACCCTCATCACCAGGCGAGCAGCTCCGTCGGCAGAGTTCTCAGTGGACCGTACCCATCACCTGATGTCCTTCCTTACTATGCTGGGACCCAGCCCGGACTGGAACGTGGGGTTGTCTGGAGAGGATCTCTGCACCAAGGAATGTGGCTGGGTCCAGATGTTGGAGAAGGAGCTCGTGCCCTGGGATGCAGGCACCGACAGTGGAGTCACATATGAGGTATAGCTGCTGACGTAGGTCGACTGTGGTATGCTGAATCATCACCGATAGACGTGTGTGTTCAGGGTGAAGGTCTGGTTCCCAGGATGTGACGTTAAGATATGACCAGTGTATATAGAGGCCAAGAGAATGCAGATGTATTGATGCATCCCAGTACACTAGCAGATGTGGAGCAGTTCTAAATGAGTTTACTTACAAAAGATAAATCTCATGATTTGATAGATAGGCACCAAAAGCTGTCATGAAGAGCACATGACACAGTAAATGTACCTTGGATGTTACTATGTGTACATTGAGGTTAGGTGCCTTGGTTATTAGCTGACTGACAGTGCTAAGGAGCATCTCTATTTGTCCATACTCAACAAATTTAAATCCCTCCCGTCTACGCTGTCATAAATGCCGTTTATTTCTCTCCGTCTTCGAATTGAAAGATGTTGTTTAACATTCACCAGCTGATTCAAGACAGCAGGTCTTTATTTATAGCTTACAGCTTTACGGGTAAGCACGTGGCCTGGCCTTCAGAGAAAAGGCCGGAAATACCGTTCGAAAACCCTTCCAATATAAAAAAGCATTCCTTTAACATGGTGCCCCTCATTTTTTGAAGGTGGATTTTTTTATTATTTTTTTTTAACATTTTTTTTTCATTATTCCTCTTGCTACAATGACTGGCCTGATGTACAATATGCAGTACGAGATAACCCTGGCTCATATGTAATGTACCCAACTCATGGACCCAGCGGTGAAACATATGCAGCTGCGTGGGGCCTGTAACAGTTTAGTACACACTGAGCCTCTTTATCTCAACTCAACACGATTGTATCAAATATCTCCAGCACTGAATCTGTGTATACTGTATGTTCAAAATGTGAAAGGTGTGCCCACGCGTAAATATAGACATGTGTACTACGCAGTAGAATAGACGACTTCATACGGCAAAAAAAGACTGAAGTATGCCGATGGTGTAAGTAGAACTTTTTTTTCCTCAATTTTCTCCCTTTTTCTTTCCAATTGTATCTGACCAATTACCCCGCTCTTTTTTTGAGCCGTCTCGGTTGCTGCTCCACCCCCTCTCTGCTGATTCGGGGGGCGCCCCGACCGACCAGAGGAGGCACTAGTGTAGCGACCAGGACAAATACCCACATCCGACTTCCCACCCACAGACACGGCCAATTGTGTCTGTAGGGATGCCCGACCAAGCTGGAGGTAACACGGGGATTCGACCCGGCAATCCCATGTTGGTAGGCAACAGAATAGACCGCCATGCTACCCAGATGCCCCTGACTATTAAACAACCTACACAGTTGTGTTTTGTGTTTATAAGGCCTATGTGCAGACATGAATTATGTGCGGGTGTGCCGTCACCAATTGTGTTTTGATCTGTTATGGAGCTCCGACACCAGATTTTATTAAGTAGATGTTGAGTAGGCTATGACGATCTTGGCCCTGCTGTCATGACTCCCCTTCTGCAGCATGGTGGTCTCCTAGTAATCAGTTCATTTGGGCATTGACTGTGCAGTGCATTTAATTGTTGCTGGTCATTTTAAAGCCGTGTGCTTCCACTTCTTTCATTTGCTACTGACATGCTGTTGTGTTGCATCTGATTGTGATAGGCGGGCCGGGGCCCGCTTTGACTATTTTGCATTGGGGTCCGGCGCTGACTCGTTATGCTGCTGCACCGACCCTTACAAAATTATAAAGACATGGACACCCACTGCACATCATCTTGTGTTCTCTGCATTTGTGAATTGTAATTCAAAGAATACACCTAGGGAAACTCCAATTAAAATGTCATCCTCTATAATGCTGCTCAGTATCTTATTGACCAGATAGTTTCTGAAACTGACTGTTGCAGTCTCTAGCAGGGCCACTGCCTTCAGCCCAAATAGAAACTAGTGTTTCACCAGTTTAGTCCTTTTTATCTTGCTCTTTCATTCTCTTTCAAGATTTTCATTGGGACTGATGAAGAAGGACAGGATTAGGAGCGAGTATATTAGAGGGACAGACAGCTCAGGTTGGACGGTTTGGAGACAAAGCAAGAGAGGCAAGATCAAGATGGTTTGGACATGTGTGGAGGAGAGATGCTGGGTATATTGGGAGAAGGATGCTGAATATGGAGCTGCCAGGGAAGAGGAAACGAGGAAGGCCAAACAGGAGGTTTATGGATGTGGTGAGGGAGGACATGCTGGTGGCTGGTGTGACAGAGGAAGATGCAGAGGACAGGAAGAAATGGAAACGGATGCTCTGCTGTGGCAAGCCCTAATGGGAGCAGCCGAAAGTAGTAGTAGTAGTAGTAGTAGTAGTAGTAGTAGTCCTCTTTAGCTTGCTCTTTACAGGCTGGACTGGAAGGACTCTTGGACTGCACCTTACATTTAAATATAATTTTCTTGGCTGTGCACATATTTAGAAATTAATATTGGAGTGTCACTGAGTACTTGTTATTACATTCAACCATTTGTGTCCCTGAGTCATTGAAACAACCCGTCATAATATGTAGAACGTTTTTCAGTTCAGGAATTTGTTTGTCTTTTGTTCGCTTATTTGTTTGTTTGTTTGTTTTTTTCGTTTTGTTTTTAGTTCAGCAAAGTGTTTCTTACCCTGAAAACATTTAACTTTTCAAACCATTGTTGCCCAACAAGAACAGGGTTTGCATGCACTATAGGAAAGACGTTAGGTGACTGCCACCCATAGGTAGACACATGCCATTGCACCTTCTGCTCAGCACCAGAGAGCCTTTGTGTTATTACTCATGTCAAAAGCACAGCAACATCGCAACAAAAGTATCAGACATCAGACAGTATCATAACAATGCAGTATTCTGCAATATAAGCAAAGCTTTGGTTTGTCGCCAAGTGCAACAGTTGTAAACAGATGTGTCTTCTTTTTGTCTCATTCAGCACTTCTGAATGTGTTAATCCAAAAGCTGGTGTGAGAACCCAAAACAGCAAAACTAAAATGAAATGGAAAGAACAAAGGGAAGACTCAGCAGATATCACTTGTTTGTTTCAGTCCCCTGTAGAGTGGGTTTATTTTTATCTTGTGTAACAATATGAGGAAACGTTATGCAAGCACACATGCACTGAAGCCCACCTGCATCTGACGCCATAAACTTCTTATTAGATATATCACACGGTCGATGAGTGATGTGTGCTGAGATCAAGCAGACACAAAGCTGTGCGGCAGATGGCTCGAGAGACAAACAGCTGGGCACCACATACACTATCTCCCTGCCCGCCCCCATACAGCCCCACATACCTGCCTCATCTGGCTAGCTATAGGACATGAGGGGAGCTAATAAAGATGCTACTGTAGTACTAGTTCTCCTTGTCTTTGTGTGTTACAAAGAATCACTTTTGCTGCATTGCTCCTTCCTAAAAAACAATTATTGTTTGGTCATTTTTTTGTTCGCTTTTCAGCATCCTAATGATACATGACGCGTGTCACCCAGTGCAAATCATGGTATCATATTACTGTTCTTGTTCTGAAATATCCTTCCCATGCCCTAAATGTTGGCTTTTTAATTCTGGTTACTCCTCTCGTACATGTATCCCAGGCAGTTTGGACTTGTCCCTTCATAACCATGGTTAATACCCTACACCTCATCTGACACCAAGCACCCTGCCCATGCTCACTGCATAGCCTTTACTTTTCTTTTGGAGTTGATAGTGCAGTCGTGTCTTTTCTGTTCATGACCTGTACACATTTAAAGCATGTTGTGTGCATAACATTTTTTCATTCTTTTTAAATTACCCTTAAAAGAAGGATATATCTGCACAGACCACTGTTAAGACTATTACACTTTCACCTCCGGTGTGGGAAGATGGCAGTGCAAATTAATGTTGCTGCAACCTCACCTAGTACCATCCATGCAGTGTCTTTGTCCACATCTGTGTCTAAGTGTGTCTTCGTTTGATGGCTGGGAGAGCTGGCGCTGGATCAGCTGGGAGAGCATGGTCTGCTGTGTCCTGTGGGCCCAGGGACCACGGCTCTGCCTGGAGCTGTGCCCAAAGAGGTAACACCGAGGGCAGTCTGACAGGACGCGGAAGCAGGGCAGGCTAAGCTAACTGCTAGCTCATGCAGACCAGCAGTTCCGACAGTCATCCTGGCTGGCGTCTGTTCTGGACAGTGATTTAAAAAAAAAAAAAAATTATTGTAGATATATGTGTTAGTTTGGATATATGCGTTCTTGTAATTCTTGTAGTTTTTGGATATGTGTTTTTGTCTTTGTGTTGCACTGCTGTGGGCTGGGGGAAACAATGTTCCATTTCATTTCATGTGCGCAAATATGTGAAATGAAATGACAAAGTGTTTCTGATTCTGATTGTTAATACATTCTATTTAATGAATAGTTGAAACAATGAAATTCTAGAATGATGATACAATTAACTGGCTGCTCCAGGTTTTCTAGATCAAATCTTAAATAGGATTTTGATTTGCTTACTTTCCTCTTTTCTATGTTGACTCTTTTAGTCCCCCAACAAACCCACCATCCCTCAAGAGAGGATCCGGCCATTGACCAGTTTGGATCACCCCCAGAGTCCCTTCTATGACCCTGAGGGAGGGGCCATCACCCCATTGGCCAGGCTGGTGGTGGAGCGCATAGCTAGGAAGGTACTGTGTTGTGTGTGTGTGTGTGTGTGTGTACTGCATGTTCGGTGATGTGTGTGTATATATTGTCTTGAGTAAAGAGGATGACAAATTGCAAGATTAAATAACTTATAAAGCACTATTTTTTAAGAATGTAGTTTTTGTCTAATTTATTGACACCTATGGTGATAATGTAATATAATAATAAAATATAATATAATATGTCAGCACGTTGGCGCTGTGGTTAGCGTGGTCGCCTCACAGCAATAAGTTTCTGGGTTCGAGCCCCAGGGTAGTCCAACCTTGGGGGTCATCCCAAGTCGTCCTCTGTGTGGAGTTTGCATGTTCTCCACGTGTCTGTGTGGGTTTCCTCCAGGGGCTTCGGTTTCCTCCCACAGTCCAAAGACATGTAAGTCAGGTGAATCAGCCGTACTAAATTGCCTCTAGGTATGAATGTGTGTGTGCATGTATGTGTGTGTATGTCGGCCCTGTGCGATGGCCTAGCAGCCTGTCCAGGGTGTCTCCCCGCCTGCCGCCCAATGACTGCTGGGATAGGCTCCAGCATCCCCGCAACCCTGATAGCAGGATAGGCAATTCGGATGATGGATGGATGGATCATATAGTATGGTGATACTGGTAACTGCATAGGTGTTTGGCATCTCTGCATCTCACAGATGGATTTGTGATGGAAGGGTTGCCATGGCGACTACAGTACGGTGGTTTCAGCAGCTTCCCAATTGCCAAACAAATGATTGAACCAGAGTTTTATTTATTGATATTGTAGTATTTGTGGGTAAAGAGCTTAGTCTGTCATATCAGTTTGGTAGCCACAACAACGCTGCTTCTTCATCCATCTCTCACTCATCAAACGCTGCTACCTGCCTCACTCTTCTGCATTTGGCTGCAGTGGTAAAAACACAAAACTCTGGATTTTCCTGCTGAAGTCTCACTGACAGTAACCTGTAACACCAGTAACCACAAAACTGTTCATTATTTGTAAATTGTCCTGTAGAAAGTATCAAAAAGTGCATGTGTTTGCATATATAGATATTCAGGATTGTAGCTTCAGCCCTCTTAGAGCAGAAAAAAAGACATATGAAAAGACAACATTGTACTATATGGCTGCAGTGCAGTGTCTGTAAGGAGCACTTTTATTTACAAATGAACAATTTGCATTCATAAAATATGTAAAATACAACTGCTAACACCATGGCAGTTACATCACAACATCAACTTGTGTGTGTCTGTGTGTGTGTGTGTGGGAGAGTGAATTATATACTGTAAGTATTTCTATTTATACTTGTGTATATATATGTTATGTGTGTCTGCAGTACTGAAGTGGTTAGTTGAATAATGGATTAATCAGCAGATCACAATTTGTTTGAGTCATCCCTCAAGCAAAAATACCTGATTTACTGTCTACCGCTTCACAGATGCTGAGATTTGCTTGCCTTCCTCCATTTTGCCCCATGATAAAATGAATATTCTGAGGGGCTTCTGACTGCTGGGCAGACTTAGTAGACGGTTTTAAAACATCATGTGATGAGATTTTGTCAGTATTTTTGACATTTTATATAGTAAACAGTAAATTGATTCATCAAAACAAATAACTGATAGGCTTATCAATAATAAGACTATCATTAGTAGCAGCTGTGTGTGTGTGTGTGTGTGTGTGTGTGTGTGTGTGTGTGTGTGTGTGTGTGTGTGTGTGTGTGTGTGTGTGTTGCCAGGGGGAGCAGTGTAACGTGGTACCAGACACAGTGGATGACATTGTAGCGGACATTGGACAGGAGGAGCAGGAGAAAGGTATCACACACACACACACACACACACACACACACACACACACACAAAACCCAAATAAAGTAACACAAGAGCCACAAATTGATGCTGTGTTCAAAATGTGAAGTTCTTCAACACCAGCAAAGCTGTGCACTTCTCCTCCCACGGCCTCCCCTAAAAATTACAACCTCTAAGGCCACCAAGCCACCATCAACCTTTCACTTGAAAAGCAAAACAACACAATTTTTGTAATCGTTTTGACACAAAAGAATATTCCCATCTCCTACCTGACCCTGCCTGATGCAGAAGGGTGTGAATGGGCATCCATGCCCGCTGAGCATGCTAATCACAAGGCTGCTGCATTCCACTGATCAACTGAGCCTGTCAAACCCACTGACTATCCAAACTCCTTTCACACACCATTACTCACATACCTTTGTAATAATAGTGTGATGAGGGTGATGATGGATTTGCTGGCTGGATGAAAAAATCCCAGACCCCAGGCTTTGTAATTGTGCAAATCAAATACCTTCCCACAACAGCATGATGAAGATAATTACATGATGGTGGAAACAGATAGAGCTGTATTGCTCTCTCATCACACACCCGTTACTCCTGCAAACAGGGCTCGATGTCAGGCGTCTGTCTAGGTGTAGAATACAGCTTAGTACCTCTTTTATGATTTACCTACATTCACCATGTCAATGTGTGTGTGATACAAAACATGCATGACACGCATAACATTCAATGGTGCAGTAGCTTAGTGGTTTCCTGGTAGCAAGAAGGTCCGGGGTCCCGTCTCAGTCAAGCATGTGGAGCTTTGGTGTTCTCTCATGTTTGTGTGGGTGAGTTCTTCTTGAACGTGGTTTTCTCCCATAGAAAATCAGGCAGTTGAATTGAGAACTAAATAATATTAGTATGAATAGTATGTGTGTGACTGTGTGTTTGGGCTCTGCGGTGGACCGTGGCCCTATCCAGGCCCTCCTTTCAGACTAGACAACCTGCAGCACAGTGAGCCTGTAGAATGGCTTTCAAAGGGCATTATGGTATTGAATGACTGCATTTCTTCTCCAGTCCTGTGAAACAAAGCACTTTACATGGAAATGACAACATCACATTACAGTTTGGGTAGTCCCAGCAGAAATCAAACCCCTAACCTTGGCTATGTTAGTGCCATGCTCAAGGCATATGCTGCACTAGAACGACGGTTTTGGATTTTCAAACTTTAATAACTTTGTGGGGGGGGGGAAAGATACAGACCTGCTACTCCCTGAATGCTCCTAAAATTGCATATAATTGCATTAAAATGAGTTTTAGATCAATTGCACAAAAAAAAGCTTCGATAAAATCTACCTAAAACGACCATGAGCCGTCAAAATGACTGCATGTAATGTGCGCATCGTGTCACTATGCAAGACGTGTGTTAGTCACACACATGCTTCGTGAAGTTCATTGCACTGTCCTAGAAACACACTAGCGTTCTCCAGTGAAGAGAAATAGTCTAAATTTGATCTTTGATTATTTCCAACATGTCTGGTTACAGCCGCCATTTCAGACGCACCATGAGTACCACCGAGGTGTTGCAGTATTTACAAGCGTTGGACAACGATGATTTTATATTGTTTGAAAAATAGTATTAAAGTTGTGAAAATTTTAATTTTGGTGTCAGTCATTTCCTAACAGACATACTAACATATGCAATGCATTAATATCTCAATTGGGTATTTATCTTTAGAGAATTTCGAGTTTAAAAACCGTGGTCATTTTAGGTAGGAGTGAAATCCCGGTCGTTCTAGCCAGGTACTCTACTGACAGAGCTACACAGGACCAACATTTATTAATTTAACCACATTATTAATTGGCTCTTAGTCTAGAGAACAATATCAGTTTTCGTTTTAGAACCTGACCTTTTGACACCTCGTTCTGTTAGATGAGCAAATGCCCCACATTACCAGTAGTAAGCCAAGGCAGCCAGGGCTTCAGTTTCTTATATAAGGATATGTGGTTTTGTTGACATGTTGGTTGTGCCAGGAATTGAATCAGTGTCCTTAGAGTTACTGGACAGTTACTCTAACTTCTAGGCAACCCCACCACCAACAGACCACCTAAACTGAGTAGACTGGCGCATGACAGCCCATGCTGTCCTGTGTGCCTGTCATTAAGAAGCCTGGTATGGTGCAGGATTCTGCTCATACTGCAGAACTGTTAATAAGGACCTCACACCTCCTAATGAATGTCCCCTTCACTCAGTCATAAGACACTGGCTATGTTCCCCCTCCTCCCCTTTCCTCTACTGTACCCACTTCCATCTCCCTCTCTCATTCACCCCTCATCCTCCTCTCTCTCATTCTCCTCACCCATTCTCCTCTCTCATCCTCCCCTCATCCTCCTCTTTCTCCCCTCACCCTCCTCTCTCTCATTCTGGCCTCATCCTCCTCTCATTCTCTCCTCATCCTTCTGTCACGCTCCCCTCATCTCCCTCTCTTTCATTCTCCTCCCATCCCTCATTGAGGTGACGTTGTTGAGGCTGGTCCACTTGGCCTGCCTTTTACCTCACTGCATCCCACTCATGCATCAAGCAGCCTTTCCTCCTTTCTTTCATCTGTCTTTCTCTTGTTGTCTTCATCTCTTCTTTACCTCCTCTCTGTCTCTCTCAGATGACATTCCAATCAGTCAAGTGGGTCCTCTCAGGCAAGTCTGTGAGGTCTGACAGTGCTTGAATTTCCGTTTCTGTCTTTCTTCTTTGCCCTCTCTCTCTCTCTCTCTCAATTACCATCCATACTCTCCTCCTCTTTCTAAGATGTCACCTCAGAGACAAAGGGTCAACTACATACTTAGGTCAGTCTCCCTGGCCTTGTTACCTGCAGTAACACACACACACACACACACACACACACACACACTTGCTTGCTTGCTTGCTGGTTGTCCATCGTGCCCGATGATGACCATCTTCTTCTATTTGTGGGTCCTTTGGTGGCTGAATAGTCCGATCCTGGATGCACAGTTGCGGTTGCAGACCGGGCATGTAAAAGTGGTGCCGGAGGGGGTAGGGGTAGCTTTGCGAGCATGCCTCTTTGCACGCTTTGCTACACGGTGTTGTGTGCGCTGGTTTTCCAAGTACTTCACTCCCTCTGAGATGTGAGAGCGCCAGGTTGTGCGGCAGAAAGCAAGTTCCTCCAAAGAAGAGAGGTTGATCTGACATCTTTTTAGTGTGGTCTTCATTTGGTCTTTGAACCGCTTCTTCTGCCCACCAGCAGTGCGTTGACCAAGGCGTAGTTGGCCGTAGAGGACTTGTCGTGGGAGTCGTTCGCTGGGCATGCGAATAACATGCCCAAGCCACCTGAGTTGATGGTGTTTTAGGGTAGACTCCATGCTGCAGCTGCCTGCCCGCTCCAACACCTCTGTGTGTGGCACTCTGTCCTCCCAAGTAATGCCAAGGATCCTTTGGAGACATTTTACATGGAAGGCCTCCAGGCTTCTGAGATGGTGGCTGTAGATGGTCCATGCCTCACATCCATAGAGTAGTGTGGAGATGCAAACTGCTCTGTAAACAAGCACTTTAGTGTGGAGATTGAGATTGCTGTTTTGGAAAACCCTTCTCCTTAGACGGCCAAAAGATGTTGAGGCTTGTTTGAGGCGGTGCTGAATCTCATCGTCTATTTTGCAGGTGTCGGATAGCTACTTCCCAGATATTTGAAGGCAGGAACAGTGGCCAGTTGTTTCCCTTCTGCTGTGAAGGTTGTTTGGTGGTTTGGGAGGCCGGCAGTCAACTGACAGATTACCTCTGTCTTTTGGGTGTTAATAATCAGTCCCATTCTCCTGTATGCAGTTACAACTGCCGACAGAGTGTTTTGTAGAGCTTCTGGTGTGTGAGCTACCAGGGCACAATCGTCGGCATACTGTAGCTCAATAATGGTCTCAGAGGTCAACTTGGTGGTTGCCTGAAACCTCCTGATGTTGAATAGGTTACCATCAAGCCTGAAGTCAATGGTAACTCCAGCCTGCTTCTCCAGCCTCCTTCGTAACAGTGTTGTAACAGAGACTAAGAAGATATTGAACAGGACTGGGGCTAGCACACAGCCTTGTCTGACTCCAGTCTGCACACCAAAGGGTTCAGAACTGCGGTTCCCCACTACCATTCGGGCCATCATTCCTGAGTGAAACTGTCCAAGAATGGTAAGAAACTTGGGTGGACACCCAAATTTCTTCAGGACTTGCCACAGCAGGGCCCGGTTAACTGTATCAAATGCCTTTGAGAGGTCTATGAATGCTATGTATAGATCCTTGTGCTGTTCTCTGCATTTCTCCTGGAGCTGGCGTGTCACAAAGATCATGTCAATGGTCCCTCTATCCTTTCGGAAGCCGCATTGTGACTCTGGTATGACCTGTTCGGCTATTGCGAGTGTTAGTCTGCGGAGCATGATCTTGGCTAGAACCTTTCCTGCAATGGCCAGCAGTGAAATACCCCTACTGTTGGAGCAGATGGATTTGTCTCCTTTGTTTTTATAAATGGCCACAATGTTGGCATCTTTCCACTGTTGGGGGACACACTCGCAACTCCACACCTCAAGGATATAGAGATACAGTGTCCTCGTACAGAGGTAGCCTCCTTCCTTGAGGATTTCAGCTGGAATATTATCAGGTCCAGGGGTTTTGTTGTTTTTCAGGGTCTTGACTGCATGTAGGATTTCTTTAAAAGATGGTGGGAGGTCTAGGTCTTGCAAGGTAGGCTGTTGAGGGAGTTCTGCCAGTACAGTTGAGTCCACTGGGGTGGGCTGGTTGAGCAGGGTGTTAAAATGCTCGGCCCACCGCTCCACTAACAGGGCCTGATCCTTGATGAGAGTTGTTCCATCAGCAGACCTAACGGGTGTCAGGGAGCAGTTTCTGGGGCCATAGATGGCCTTAACTGCATCATAGAAACCATGCATGTCGTTCCTGTCTGCATGAGCCTGGATTTCGTTGGCTTTCAAAATCCACCACTCATTTTGCAGTTTCCGCAGAGTTGCTTGGGTCTCAGAGCAGAGGTCTTGCCATTTTTTCTTGAGAGGTTGGGATAGTGGGTTGCTGAGGGCAGCTCTGTGTGCCTTATGCATGTTGTTCAGGAGGGTGGAGATCGTTCCAGCATTGTCATCAAACCAGTCCTGATGTTTCTTGGTTTTGAAGCCAATGGATTGGGCTGCATTGTCAAAGAGGGTGGTGCTCAGAGAGGTCCACTTTTCATCCATCCCAGACTCTGAGTTGATCAGCTGTTCAATGTCAACTAAGTTGTCGGCTAGAGAACGACAGAAGGTGTTTCGGGTGTCGCTGTTGGATAGTCTGGCGCAGTGGAGTGGTTTCTTTTTTGGCCCAGATTGGCATCTCAAGGGTCAGACATGTACTCTGACTTTTGTCAGGATAATACGGTGGTCTGTCCAGCAGTCTGCTCCTCGCATAGCTCTTGTAAGGAGCACGTCTTTAAGATCAACCCGCCTCACGATAGCATAATCAAGCAGGTGCCAGTGTTTGGATCTGGGATGCATCCAGGATGCCTTGTATTTGTTCTTTTGTTGGAAAATGGTGTTTGTGATGGTGAGGTCATGTTCCGAGCACAGACTAAGAAGTCTTATGCCATTGGGGTTGACTTTTCCAATGCCGTGGGCGGCAATCACTCCATTCCAATTTTGCATATTCTTCCCAACTCGGGCATTAAAATCACCAAGCAAAGTGACTTTGTCGCTCCTTGGGATGTTGATGAGTATATCATCGAGTGCCTGGTAGAAGCGATCTTTCTCTTCATCATGAGATGGTAAAGTCGGAGCATAGGCACTTATCAAGGTGATGTATCGACATTTTGCAAGGGGTATATGGAGAGTCATAAGCCGCTCATTAATGCCCACTGGTATTTCTTCGAGTTTGGGTAAGAGACTGTTCTTAATTGCAAAACCAACTCCATGGATGTGTTGACCTCCTAGGGGCTATCCTTTCCAAAAGAAGGTATAGCCCTCTCCTACTTCATTGAGCGAGCCCTCTTCAAGGAGCCTGGTCTCACTGAGTGCCGCCACATCCACACAATAGCGCCTCAGCTCGCTAGCAATAAGTGCTGTTCTGCGTTGAGGTCTGTCCGTACCATGGCTGACGTCCAGGAGTGTTCTTATGTTCCATGCTGCAAATCTTAGTGGTATAATGTTTGTTTTTCGACCGCATAGTGGAATGGCCCGGCAGGTGCGGTTTCCTGCCCAGGCGCAGTGTTGAGTGGGCAATTTTTGGGCCACCTTTTCTAGGCCGTTCCCCGAAAGGGGTGAGCAGTGCGGTCCCTAAATAGGGCTGCTCAGACGCACAGGGTTCTGCCGGAACCAGCTGCCACTCAATCCCAGCTGCTAACGACCGTTGCCCTGTGCCGCTGGCGTGCAGAGTTCCAACTAAGAGCTCCCAGCTCATTCAGACCTGCTCCCGTCATTGGATACTCCATCGCCGCCAGACTTTGTGAGGTCGGGGACTCAGATAGCAGAAGATACCTGCGCAGAGATGGTTTTTAAAGTGGCATGGGGGGTGCGCTTCTCCCAACGCCACATGACTTGATTGTAGAGGAGATGGTTCCAATGGCAAGGGGGATCCCTAGACAACCGGCACCTCCACACAACTGCAGGGGGCTGCCGGAAATCCAGTTTTTCGGAAACCGCCTCGAAGCATGCCGCCACAGCTTGCTTTTCTGTTGGGGTAAGCTCCCTTAGCCTTATGTCTTCCAGACTCACCCACAAGGCAGTGGGGCAGTGGTTTATAGGTGCCAGGGCGTGTCCACCAGGGTGGGCCTGCACACCATATCTCTGGGGCCCACTGCTGCTCCGAGATCCCCTGCCAAGTTAGCCTGGGGCCGCAAGACCCCAGTTACCATGTGTGGCCACGGGGAGGCCTGGCAGGAGTCTTGGTGAAGGAGAGGCTATGTACTGGCAAGGGAAGGCTTACACGCTAGGATGCTTCCCTGTTCGCCACAAAGGCTAGCCAGCGGCAGCAAGCTAAGGGCAGGAGGGACACAAGCGGGTTGGAAGAACACATGCACCTTCCCTCCAACTACACACTGCTGCACTAGATGCATCACAACACCCTGTGTGTGCCTACACACACACACACAAAACCTTCTTTATCCCTGCGACATCTTGCCATAAAACTACACACATACGTTCTTTCTAAATACAACTTCCTCCCTTTTCCTGTCTTAGACGACACACCAGAGACATGTATCTACTCGGGTTGGTCCCCCTGGTCGGCCTGTAGCAGTGCCACCTGTGATAAAGGCCGTAGGATGAGGCAAAGGATGCTGAAGGCCCAGTTGGACCTCACAGTGCCCTGTCTTCACACTCAGGACTTCCAGGCCTGCATGGGCCCAGGATGCAGTCTGGAGGGTAAGCAGACCACACACACACACACACACACACACACACACACACACACACACACACACACACACACAGTGTCTGACTATAGTTGTATACTTGCCAAGTATATTTGAGCTACTTTATCAGGAGACTTGCTGTAGCCTTGGGTTTTGATACTTCATACCAAAAACTAAACGAAGGCCTTTTGACCTTAAAAGTATTGTAAAAGAGACTTTCTTACTCAGGTTGTACATAAATAGATAGCTGAATTTAGCCCTCCATCCATCCATCCATCCATCCATCCATCCATCTATTATCTGCACCGCTTATCCTGCTCTCAGGGTCGCGGGGATGCTGGAGCCTATCTCAGCAGTCATTGGGCGGGTAGACACCCTGGACAGGCCGCCAGTCCATCACAGGGCCGCCGACACACACACACATACACACATATTCATACCTAGGGACAGTTTAGTATGGCCGAGTCACCTGACCTACATGTCTTTGGACTGTGGGAGGAAACCGGAGCCCCCTGAGGAAACCCACGCAAACACGGGGAGAACATGCAAACTCCACACAGAGGATGACCCACCAAGGTTGGACTACCCCAGGGCTTGAACCCAGGACCTTCTTGCTGTGAGGCGACCGTGCTAACCACTGCGCCACCGTGCCACCCCTGTATTTAGCCATCAAAAGCGGGTCCTTACAGAGGCATAGAGAAACGGAGTGTGTATGTGTTCTATTCTGCAGTGTTTCATGCATAATGACCTTCATCTGCTGTTAGCGAGAGAGGCTGAACCCAGAACATCATAAGAAAATCGAAAATGAAGGTTGTTTTTTTTTTTGTCATCCAGGGAGAGGATGTACAATGACAGTCCTAGTTGGCTGGAACTAACGGAAGCCTCAGTGTCGATACAAAGCTTCCACCTCATCCATATTTCATCCTGTAATGGTACGATTTGATGTAGAAGTGTCTCCTTGCACTCATCTTTACACCAGAATTAGTGTTGTGGAGTGAAGCATCGCAGCATGATCTTAGTCTCTACTCATATTACCATTTGCTTGAGCTGCTTGCAAAACGACAAGTGTCAGTACAGTGGTTAGGTGACAGAAAGGCCATCCCATAAGTGGAAGCAATGGCCTGTAAGATCCTGTGATATGCAGTCCTGTTCAGTGTCTGCATGGTGGGATGCAGGTAAACCCCCCCTCCAGCCTGCCTGCTGACACCGGAGCTGAAAGCCTGTAGTGATCCGCCAGATGAGCGGGACTTTTTCTCAGTAGTAATTGGGGATTTTTTTAAGGTGACTCCCACATCACCCTTGAGTGCCCAGTGTTGAATGGGTGCTGAAATGACCTGTACCCCGTCATGATGCTACATGAAGACCAGCTGCTTCCTGCAAAGTGGCTGTCCATCTTCCAGATCTTTCTGTGAAGATGCTTCAGGGAAGGATTGAAGCATTGTGTTTACCTTTGACTCAAAGGAATAAATCCAAAATAGTTTGTTTAAATCATTTTATTGATGAGGCACTGCAGGGAAGTGGAATTCACAACAAATGAGCAAAAACTGAAGGCAGATGGGTTTCATCTAAATTGTTTTTTATTGTCCTCCTCTCTGCCTCTATCTGGCTATCTCTCTCTCCTTCCTTCACTCTGTTTTTCTGTCTCTCTCTCTATGATATCTCCCTCGCTCTGACACACACACACACAGTCATTTTTCTTCTTTCTGTCATTGTCAAAAAGAAGTCTTCTTTCCAGGCCCGCTGCCCCCCACACTACACAAACGCACTACGTCACACTACACGCTACACAAACACACTACACTAACACACTACACACCATACTACACAAACACTACAAAAACACACTACACTACACATATACAGAGATGGGCAGCATTTTCCATTAACACTATTTGAAACATGTATTTGTATCTTTTTTTTTAAAGATTATTTTTGGGCTTTATTCGACAGTGACAGTAATAATAATAATAATAATAATAATAATATAATAAATTAAACTTATGTAGCGCTTTTCTAATACTCAAAGTCGCTGTACAATAAATGGGGTGAAACAAGACGACAGATAAACATAACACAGACAGAGGGGTGGATGATATATACAGTATAGCTACAGTATAGCGAGACAGTATAAATATATTATAGATAAACAGTATAGATACAGTATAGATATATAGTATTGATACAGTATAGATAGACAGTATTGATAAACAGTATAGATAGACAGTATTGATAAACAGCATGGATAGACAGTATAGATAGACAGTATTGATAAACAGTATAGGTAGACAGTATAGATAGACAGTATTGATAAACAACATCGATACAGTAAAGATACAGTATAGATAAGACAGTCTAGATGAACAGTAAAGTTACAGTATAGATACAGTATAAATAGACAGTAAAGATACAGTATAGATAGACAGTCATTGTTGGTGTCTCTTGTGTCCGAGATTAAGGTGTGTGCTTGAAATGGAGATGGCTTGACAGTCCAAGGTGAGAATAGAAGAGACTGGAACAGCGTGGACAGGGGATAGTACGGGGTGGACCTGTTCCTGCAGCTCTCTGTTCTTGGCGGATTTTTCGGCGGCGGCGCTTTTCTTCCGCATGCATGCGTTTGTCAGTTTCAACCTTGATGGAACCAGTCAGGCAGGCAGCTCTCCAGTGTTTTCAATTTTCCACTACTTTTTCCCAGTTCTTAGGGTCGATGTTGAAAGTGATCAGCATTCCCTTGATACAGTCCTTGTAGCGTTTTTTGGGAGCTCCTCTTTTTCTTTGACCTTCAGTCAGTTCCGAGTATAGAATTTGTTTCAGGAGTCTGCCGTTTGGCATCCTCTGGATGTGGCCAAGCCACCGTAGCTGGTGATGTTCAATTGTCGTCTCGATGGAAAGGAGATCGGCTCTTTCGAGAACTTGATTGTTGGTGACCCGTTCTTGCCAGGAAGTTCCCAGAATACTTCTCAGTTTTTGCTGGTGGAAGCGTTCTAGTTTATGGATTTGGTACTTGTAGGGTTCAGGCTTCACAGGAGGATTGAAAGAACCACTGCACGGTAAATCATGATTTTGGTTGATGTCTTGAGATCACAATCATAGAAAACACGGTGAGAAAGTCGGCCAAAGGCAGTGTGGACAGCTTTCAGTCTGTTGGTGATATCCGATTTTAGACTGCACGTTTCTTCGAGGATACTTCCAAGGTACTAGTCCATGGGCCAGACGATATTTCGGTACACTCAAGGTGGCAAAACTTACTTATAATTTTTGAAAGGATCCATGTCTGTAGATGATATTTTGGTATGATAACCATTCCTGAGTGGCAGCCGTATCACAGTTATCAGCTCATGAAGTTAACCACCCGCTAAACTAAATTGCATTTTAGACGCTGGTGCATATCCTGGTTTAGCCTCATGGTCAGGACATTTTTCAATGTTCTATAATATTGTCTTTGGTATCATTTTAAAGGGGACCTTCTTAGCTTTCATTCAAGCCCTGTTGTGGATATTTCTCACAAATATAGAGGTCACTTGAGCTCTTCAACCCGTCAATAACACACATCTTTCTGCAATTTTCGCCTAAACTATATACTTTCTTTTAGCCCTGTGGCATCTAGGAATATCAGGGACACAAAACACAAAAACTGGAATACTCACAGGACTGTAAAGATTCAGGAAATGTATAATATACCCATACTATTTCATTGTGTGAGGTGATTGTGAGCCTTAAATGAGAACTAGACCAAAGCCAGTTAGGTCACAAACTGGTCTCTATACATTTGTTTAAATACACAATCAAAATACATGATAAAAAGGAATACCATAGTGAGGTAATGAACTATTTTAATATTTTAAACAACATTGACATTTACATATACTTAGTCAATGATACATGTAATCCCATATCATTAGTGGGTATATGTAATGGTAATGGGTAGGGTAATGGGTATATGTGAATATGGTTACATTATTGTTATCAAGCTCTGGATAACCAAGTCCAGAATCAACATCCTGTGCATCAATAGACTACTACCACAGTAATACCATCAGAATCATCACACTGTCATTCATCAAACTGCTCGTTTCTCTCATCATCTGACTCCCCAAGTTCAAAGTCCAGTTCTGGACCATCCTGCTGTTTTTGGTTACTGCAGGTCTGTAACCTGCACATGTCTGTGCATGGAAGTCCATTTGACAGGCACATGCAGCTTGGCATTTTGCATGAATGCACACACTTGCATGTTAGCATTTCCAAGACCACATCTGGTGCAGGTGGGGAGCGCATCCAGTAAATGGCCAGCTTGACTTCGTCTGTCCATCCATACTCAGTAGGGCTTGGCACCACAGGGTTAGCCTGCAGACAGCACTTCCATATTGCTGCCTGATAGTTGGCTCGTTGAACATGCATAAAGAGACAGTCTCTACATGGTGGCAGCTGGCTGGACTCAACCTCTCCCCTTTTGGTGCAGAAGAGCTGGTAACGCAGTTTGTTCACCTCAGCAGTGCTGCTATTAGCAACATACATCTGACAGGTGAACTGCTCAATTTTCTGGAACAGCTCATCACTCACATTCCATGTCTGTCCCAGTTGACTAAAAGTCTCTTGGCAGGAAGTGTGCTTTCTCACTATCTTCAGGGCATTCAGCTTCCCTCGACCAGCGAATGCACTGACAGTGTCGCAGCCTGTGAAGGCATGTAAGCCAATTAGGCTGTCACAGATGCTGTCGCCAAGTGAACTTGCCAGTTTGGTGATGTCGACAAACCGTGTGCGGTTCTGAGTCCCACACTTCTGGAAGATGGGACAGGTGATGTCCTTCTGGAAGCCAAGACAAAGCACCATGACATCAGTGTCCTCAGCTGTGATGATAACTGACTTTGAGCCCGCATTTGCTGCATGCAATGCATGCAGGAGCAGACGGGTGTCAGCTTCTTCATGTGTGGAGTGCAGTTCTGCTGCTTCCTCACACCCATCTTCTGTCAACTTTTAGCAGGTTTCCTCACAGGTCATGTACAACACCTTGCCATGCAGCATAGCTCTGTATCGTGGGAGTTTCCACTCTTCCACCAGAAACTTGATGAGACTGGTCTTGTTGGAGGAACTGCACAGAAATTTTCTCCACTGCTGGACGTGGTGTCCCCCTGCAAGATTCTTGTACTGGAGAGTGATGTCTCCACCCCGGTTCAGTCGTTCAGCATCTTTGATCGAAGTCTGGTGATAGACATCAAAAACAACATCAATCCTCCCACTCTGTGCTCCCTCATGGAGGACCTGGGTCAAGGCTGACTCTGCCACCTGTGCAAAGGTTTTGTTGTTGCCATTCATTTTTTGGACCAGGCTCATCCCATCAATGATGGAAGTAGATGGGATTGGGATGTCTTCTGCAGGAGATACATTCTTTTCAAGCTCTCTGGCAAGTGCAGCCTTGTATGTTTTTCGTAAGGACCCATCAGCATTTGCCAGTGCCCATGGTAGTGGGCCCAATGGGTAGGCAAGGACATCCTTCAGATTCACCGTCCTGCTTTCAGCCACCAGGATCATGTGACTGAAAAGGTTTCTATCTGCCTTCAGAACCACATCCTGTGCTTTCTTTCCATGAGCTTGTTTTGTGCTGACATTGGAGAATGTTTTCAGACTTTGCTTGGTCATCTTGTCGTGGAATTTCACAGGTGGTGGGTCTGCATCTAACCTTGTTTGCTGGAATGCTTGGTAGGCCTCTTCTCCTTTCTCAAGAGCTCTCAAGAGATCTATGGTCACATCATGCCATGCCATGTTGCCAGTGGAGAGGCTAACCAAATCAATCTCATCAGGGGACATAGGATTGAGCCAGTTATTCTCCATAAGGTCCATGAGAGACTGGACATCTGCTTCATCTCTCTTGATCCTTGGACTCTGTAGATCTGGATGAGACCATTTGCACCTGCCTTGACCTGTCAGGTCTCTCAGCTGTCTGAGGTACATGCTTCTATACTCAGCTGTGAGATAATATTTGGTCACAGCTCCTGGCTTCAAGCTTAATCCCTTTGTCCCTCCAGCTGTTTGGGTGTCTTTGTTCACCGTTTCTTCTATAGCTTGGTCAACAGGGATTCGGCCAAAGGGATTGGTGGAGCCCAGTTGGACTGAGAAGCCTCCTTCCATGAATTCTGTGTACACATCTGGGTGTGTGATGGGCAGCTCAGACATCTGGGCGTAGTAGTAGTAGGGGAGGTAGCGTGCATAATTCATCCTGTCATAAGCAAAGCACCGTGGGATCATTGCTCGAATGCTAGCCAAGTGTAGCATCCAGTCTCCCTCTCTGGATGCTCGGATGAGCCCCAACAAGATTTCAACCATGTCCAAATAGGACATCCAGAAGTTCGAGAGGCTGCCGTTTCCACCTCTAAGGAACTCACGGTAGACTTCAAATAGATCCATGATGCGTGTACAAGAGCTGTTCTCGAGGACCTCCTTCAAAGCATGTTGTGAGACTTCTTTCCCAAGGCTGTCAATGGTCTTCAGTGTCTCATTCAGGTGAACCATGTCATTCCTGTGAGTTTCTTCCAACCAGGACAGGAAACCATTCAAGGTCAGTCGCATGAGAGCCTCATACAGGAGCTTGTGTAGTCGCACTGCCCTGTTGTACTTGCGGCCATCCATAACACCAGCAATTGAGCCTTCTGCAATCATGCCAGACTCAATGCAGAGGTCTTTGAGTCCAGCATCTTGGAAACGCTTTCCTATTATTGCCAGCAGTGTGCAGATGGTGTGGAATACCCCAAGCCTAACGATGATATCATGGAACTTGTCATGGTGTTTCCATGTGATCTCGACAGCCTTCGCATACAGGGCTTGGTCAAAGACACAGACAATCTTCCTCAGGCCTAAGCACTGCATGATGCTCAGTGACTGGTTAAGCACCTCGTTGACAGTAGACATTTGTGTCGTTGGAGCATTGATGGTAGGCAGATAGCCTATATTGTCGGGGATGACCGTCATCTCTCCTCGAGTCAGGATGTTGAAGCCTGTCCAGCTGCTGACGGACTGTTCTTCTTGTTGTGACATGCGTGCTAGGACCCAAAGAAGGTTTTTCTCTCTGGCAAGCTTAGTATTGGCTGCAGTATCGGCATCTGACTTTTTGCTTTGTGGTGGCCCTACCCGTTGTCCAGCATTGTAAGTTGGTAACATTGGTGGGGGTCCATCAATGCTTCTCTTCTTTGTTTTGGGAACAGTGGGCATGGGCTGGACAGGAAGTGGGTTGACTGGCTTTGCTTGCACAGCAATCCCATTGACTCTGTGAGATGTTCCCTCACCACTGACAGTTTCTTCAAGACGGTCGATATTGTCCCAGGCTAAAGTTGTGAATATGCCAGGATGGATGTTAGCTGGAAGGGCAATGCCACTCCCTGATGATGATAGTTTCTGGAGACACAGGGCAGTGTTGATCTCTTCCATCTGTGAATAGGACACACTGTGACCAAGTCGGTTGAGGATGTTTATCAACTCTAAATTTCCTGTCAACGATTTGACACTGAATGGCAGAACAATGTGCTTGGAAGGCTTGGTATTTCCACATGTCACTGCATATACTATGTCATGGCCAAATGACTGCAGAAGGCACTGCACTCTCTGGGATGCATGATCAGGATCATTTGAGCCTGTGAGTAGAGAGTACAGGAAGATAATGAGCGACTCTGGAATGGTAGGACATTCTGCTTCTGGTTTACTTCAGGCGGCCAGGTTTGAGGAACATCTTGACTTTTAATGTGTGCTCTCAATTTGATGGCTGCTTTGGCTATAACATCTTGTGCACTGACACTTTTCAGGGTCTGCAGCTCCCTTTTGAGAGACTGAATTTCTTTGGCAAGTTCCCTCATGGACAAGTTATCGGGATAGAGGAGGAATTTTCCTTTCTCATCAGGGAATATCTGCAAGGCTCCAGCAAACTCACTCTCCAGGTTTCGCCTTATGTGCTTCTTGGTTGATTCCTTGACTTGGGCAGTGCCTTGGGAGTTCATTGAAGCTACCAGTCTAGAAGAGAGATCAGTCATTGTCATCACTTGAGGATTGCCAAAAAGCTCCATCCTGATGAAGAGGAACAGCTCATTGTATGCCTTATTCACAGCAGCTTCATACTGGGCTGCAGCATCATCATCTTCATTGCTGGCAACCTCTCCTTTGGAAACCTCTTCTTTGGTGTAAAGTCTATAGCATGACCTGTGGTAGTGCCCTTCAGCTGCTACAAGGTCTCTACTCACAATGGCAAGGATTCTGCTGTCCCTTTTCTTTGTGGCTGCACTCCTGATCTTTGCATCAGCTCGCAGTTCTCGACACTGCACCAGTACTTCTCTCGTATTCTGTCTCTTGGAATATTTGCTGTTTTTCTGACAAAATATGCACTCTGCATCATAAGTCCTAGATGTACTTGGAGCATGTCGAGCTACTCTCTTAGATTGTTTCTCTTCAGCAGAGACACAACTTTTCTTTTCTTTTGCAAGGAGGCCATCAAGAATTTGCTTCATAGTGAAGATACTGCGACACTTTCTGTGGTAGTAGATTGCTGGAATCTGTCCCTCAGGAATGTCTTTTGCCAGTTTCAAAACTGGTGCATGATTTCGTATCTGAGCTGCCCTGAGCAGAGTTCTCCATGTTAACATGTTATCTCTATGCATCCCTATTTAGTTAATGGAATGGAGGACAGCTCCCCTTCTGGTAAGGTTATGCATGTGCAGGGTATTGCCCCTTCTAGGTGGGAGTCTCTTGTCATGCGCAGTTGTGATGGTGCTCATGCTGAGAGCACGTTGCTGGTCGCTTGGGATCGTGAAGAAATGGAGTGAATAAAGTCGGTTTCACTGAAGATAAACGTCGTGTTTATTCAGAACAAGCTTAGTAGTCAACATTGGTAGCAGTCGATGGTTAGCAGAAAATGGCTTCTGCTAGCTACAAAGTTCCACCGAAGTTCGATGAGTCCCGACCGTACGAGAGTTGGAAAAATGAAGTTGCTGTGTGGAAGCTCGTTACTGAGCTGGATAAGAAGAAACAGGCCCTTGCTGTCGTCCTGGGGCTTGAAGGAAGGGCAAGGGATATCGCCATGGAAATACCCGCTGCAGACTTGAATACAGATGGGGGTATGGACGTTTTAATTGCAAAACTAGATGGAATGTTTCTCAAAGAAGAGAGGGACCGCGCTTACGATGCTTATTCGTATTTTGACTGTATCAAGAAGGACAGTTCTGTGTCCATGGCGGACTATGTGATTGACTTTGAGCAGCGATACAATAGAATGAAAAAGTATGATATGACTCTTCCCGATGCCGTATTGGCTTTTAAACTTTTGGATACGGCTTGTCTAGACGAGAGGAGTAGGCAAATGGCGCTGACAGCGTGTACGGATCTAACGTTTGCGGCAATGAAGTCCGCGCTCAGGAGGATTTTTGGAGGGAAAATACAAGTCGACGCGACTAATGGCATACAAGTAAAAGATGAAGTGTTCTACACAGAGCAGCGCTCGCGAGGAAGATTTAAACGAACAAGTAACGTTGTGCAGCAAGCTGGACAAGAGTCACAGACAACACAGGTTGGACAACAAAAGCCACCGTTACAAGGTACTAACCCACTGGATAGGTTCGGTAGGCGATCAAAATGTGCTGTATGTCAGAGCACGTTCCATTGGGCCAAGGACTGTCCCCACAAGAATAGCGAGCAAGTAAAGCTAACTGAAGAGCCAGCAAAAGTAGAGGACACATTGCTTACCAAAGCCTCGCTGTCTGAATCAGCATCAGAGATCTTTCTGACTGAGTCGTTAGGGACAGCTATCATTGATACTGCATGTACCCGCACAGTATGCGGAGAAAAGTGGTTGGAAAATTTTGTCGCAGACCTCAGTCAAAGACAAGTGAACCAGATAGCGCAGAGTGAAATTCCAAGCAGCAGACCATTTCGCTTTGGAGATGGGAATATAGTACATTCCTCCAAAATACTGAAACTGCCTGCAAAAATAGGACATACAAAATGTCAAGTGGAAACTGAAGTAGTTAAAACTGATATCCCACTGCTTCTGAGTAAGACTTCACTGAAAAGGGCAGGGACCATTTTGGATATGGAGAATGATAGTGCTGTGATGTTTAATCAAAATATCCCTCTTGAATTAACCAGCTCGGGACACTATTGTATAGATATCAGAGACAAGAGCACAGAAACAAAGCCAATAGAAACTGAAGCACTGACGGCTCCAGAGAACAGCCTGAATGAAGATGAGGTCCTCACAGTCACAGAAAATATGACCGCAAATGAGAAACACAAAGTTCTTCTGAAATTGCATAAACAGTTCGGTCACGCCTCCGCCGAGAGGCTACAGCGGCTCATCCATAGCTCTGGAAATAAAGACACAGAGTGTGACACGATTTTGCAGCACATAGTACAGGACTGTGACATTTGCCAGAGATACAGCAAGACGAAGCCAAAGCCTGCTGTGGGCTTGCCTCTTGCTTCAACATTTAATGAAACGGTGGCAGTAGATTTGCATGAGTTGGAACCAGGGGTATGGTACCTCCACATCATTGATCAATTCACAAGGTTCAGCGCAGGAAGCATTGTAAAAACCAAGAAGTCCTCAGAGATCGTCAAGTCATTTCTTCATACATGGATAGGAATCCACAGCGCCCCCCAGAGGCTCTACAGCGATAACGGAGGAGAATTCAATAATGCAGAGTTCCGTGATATGGCTGAGAACTTTAACATTGAGACGAAAACAACAGCGGGATACAGTCCCTGGAGCAACGGACTACTGGAGAGGCATAATCAGACCCTCACCGACATCATTCTGAAGGTCAGGCGAGAAAGTGGCTGTGACTGGGAAACGGCCCTGGACTGGGCTCTTATGGCTAAGAACAGTATGCATAATGTGCACGGCTACAGTCCACGTCAACTTGTGTATGGTTTGAATCCTAACCTTCCTTCTGTACTGGTTGATAAACCACCCGCACTAGAGGGTACTACTATGAGTGCTAGAGTAGGAGAGCACATTTCGGCCCTACATGCTGCTAGAAAAGCATTCACTGAAGCAGAGTGCTCAGAAAGGATAAGACGAGCACTACGTAAACAGCTCAGAGCTACAGATGAAAAATATGACATGGGTGACAAAGTGTATTACAAACGAGCTGAATGTAATGAGTGGAAAGGACCAGGAATTGTTATTGGTCAGGATGGAGCTGTTGTTTTTGTAAGGCATGGTGGAATCTTAGTGCGAGTACATCACTCTAGACTTTCCAAGGTGAACACAAGGGTTAACGAAGAACAAATGGTACAAAATGAAAATGATGCTGAAACGGTAAATGATGAACAAGACACAGAAACAGGAAATGATGAACAAGGTATAAACAATGTAGCTGATGATTTAGCCAGTGAACAAAATAGAGAGAATGAGTTACCTGAAAGTAATGTTGCACAAACTGAAATGGCCCATAAGCCTAATGCACATGATAATCCTGTCCCCTCTGCAGGTATGAGTTTAAAAACAGGACAGACTGTAACATATATGAACAGAGGTGACAATACTCTACTTAGAGCAAGAGTCTTGGGGAGAGCAGGCAAAGCTACAGGGAAATATAAAACATGGTATAACATGCAACATCTAGAGAATAATGGAAGTGATGGGCAAAAGGTATCAGTTGATATCTCAGAAGTTGATAATCTTCACATAGAAACAGACAGAGAAGCTGATGTACTTATAACGAAAGACATCTCATTTGATGCAGCTAAACAGGAAGAAATAAAGAACTGGCACAATAATAATGTCTTCGAGGTAGTTAAAGATGCAGGTCAGAAATGTATCTCTACTAGATGGGTTTGTAGTCTTAAAGAAACACCTAAGGGTATTGTGCCTAAAGCACGACTGGTTGCCAGAGGTTTTGAAGAGATAAATATTCAAGAGCTACAAAAGGATTCCCCTACATGTGCTACTGATTCACTTAGACTTATGTTATCAGTGATATGTCAAAACCAGTGGGAAGTGCATTCTATGGACATCAAATCGGCATTTTTACAGGGTATGGAGCTATCCAGGGATATTTATATCCGCCCCCCTACAGAAGCAGGCTGTGAACATGTTGTATGGAAACTTAAGAAATGTGTTTATGGACTTGCAGACGCATCACTATATTGGTACAACAAAGTGAAGGAAATCATGCAGACTACTGGTGGTAGAGTGTCTCAGGTGGATCCAGCAATATTTTATTGGTTGGATGAGCAATGTAAGGTCACTGGGGTGCTTGCATGTCATGTAGATGATTTTCTCTGGGCAGGCACATCAAACTTTTCATCAAACGTAATCCCGCAATTAAAATCTGTGTTTAAGGTTGGTCGTGAGGAGCATGAAAAGTTTTCTTATGTAGGAATGGATTTTGTAACGGTAAACGGTGAGGTACAGGTACACCAACAAAGTTACATTGACAATCTGCAGCCTATACCCATTCAAGCAGGTCGGGCCACACGGAGAAGTGAGCCCCTTAATGACACTGAAAGAGAGCAGCTACGGTCAAAAATAGGACAAATCCTATGGGTTGCTAAACAAACAAGACCTGATGTTATGTTTGACTCGTGTTGTTTGGCTTCTAATATAAAAGGGGCAACAGTACAATCTATTCATGAGGCTAATAAGGTTATCCGTAAGCTTAAATCTGAAAAGGTAACACTCAGATTCCAACATCTGGGAAACACTGATGCTTTGAACTTGATAGTATTCAGTGATGCTTCGTTTGGGAACCTCCCTGATGGAGGTACACAGGGAGGTACTTTGATAACACTTATGGGAGAAAGAGGGAAGTTTTCCCCACTCAGCTGGCACTCTAAGAAAATCAGACGTGTGGTTCGCAGTACACTCGCAGGGGAAACTCTTGCTATGTCAGATGGAGTAGACAATGCAATGTTTCTGGCCACACTATTTTCTGAACTAACTACTGGCAATGCTGAACTGAATGCTCCCTCCGTGCTCTGTGTGACTGATAACCACTCTCTGTATGATGCTCTCAAGTCTACAAAGCAAGTCACAGAGAAAAGACTTAGGCTGGAAATCAGTAGCATTAAAGAACTCATACAAAGCAAGAAGATCAAGGAGGTGCGTTGGTCAGACACGAAAACTCAACTCGCTGACTGTCTCACAAAGAAAGGAGCATCGGCTCTTGTGCTCTTAAAGGCACTCTGTGAAGGACAATGGGACCTGGGTTAAAAGGGTGTTGGATGGACAATTGATTTTGTTCTCAAATGTTTCCATGACATGTTGATTTCTCTGGAAATGCATGTTCCATAATTCACGCTGTGAATTTCATTTTTTGTTTTCTGTTTATTTCTTTAAAAAAAAGAGAATGAGATTGTTAACATGTTATCTCTATGCATCCCTATTTAGTTAATGGAATGGAGGACAGCTTCCCTTCTGGTCAGGTTATGCATGTGCAGGGTATTGCCCCTTCTAGGTGAGAGTCTCTTGTCATGCGCAGTTGTGATGGTGCTCATGCTGAGAGCACGTTGCTGGTCGCTTGGGATCGTGAAGAAATGGAGTGAATAAAGTCGGTTTCACTGAAGATAAACGTCGTGTTTATTCAGAACAAGCTTAGTAGTCAACACTCCATGAGTCGACACTTTGTAGTGAAAC
This sequence comes from Lampris incognitus, assembly GCF_029633865.1. Classification (NCBI taxonomy): domain Eukaryota; kingdom Metazoa; phylum Chordata; class Actinopteri; order Lampriformes; family Lampridae; genus Lampris; species Lampris incognitus. The sequence goes on along the minus strand of NC_079216.1, from coordinate 22,852,790 downwards.
CAGCTTATCTGTATCATCAGAACAGTGGATAATGCACTCCACCCGTGGGCGCTTTGGTATTGGGTAAAAACTTGCTTGTTCACCAGTGGCCATATTCAGTCAGTTTTCACCTGCCACATACAAACAAATACATGTAACTTAGGTGTATGAACACTACTAAAACAAAGTTTACTTTGCTTCACCAGCGTCATATTACCATTATTTATCTTACATAGCCACAAATAGATACATTACCTAGTTGCTATGCAACAGCTGTATTTTGTCCACATGAGGCCGCTAAAATCAACACAAGATGAAAGTTCCTCGTAGCCACTTTAACTAATCATATTAACATATACATTAAAAGAACATGCTAACATTATGGGAAATTAGCTTACAATCTTCTCCAGAGTGAGACAAGAAGATAGATACCAGTTTCCTCTATATGTGTTTAGTAGAAAGCTATCTGGCTGCACGTTAGCCTAGCTTAGCACAATGAATGGAAGTACACAGTACTGGTTATCCTTGGTTGTTGGCCAACTAAGAACTGTCCCAGAGTTTAAGCTAGGCTAATCAGTACCAGGGGTGTTGAAATGCTATATTTGTAAAAATCTGGGCAAATACACAATCGTGAGAGGCACAGAAACAGGTTTCCTGAAAGAAAAATGAAATAGCTGCTCATTTGGAAAGGTTATCATGTATTATTTTACTTCTGTTAGTGTACCAAATAAAATGGCACCAGTGAAGTTGTGTCACCTTGGGTGATATCGATATCTGGTCTGACCCATGGACTAACTGGCTTTGGTCTAGTTAGTTTCTTAGTAATAATGCCCTTCTAATTTAAGGTTCACAATCACCTCACACAATGAAATAGTATGGGTATATTATACATTTCCTGAATCTTTACAGTCCTGTGAGTATTCCAGTTTTTGTGTTTTGTGTCCCTGATATTCCTAGATGCCACAGGGCTAAAAGAAAGTATATAGTTTAGGCGAACATTGCAGAAAGATGTGTGTTATTGACGGGTTGAAGAGCTCAAGTGACCTCTATATTTGTGAGAAATATGCACAACAGGGCTTGAATGAAAGCTAAGAAGGTCCCCTTTAAAATGATACCAAAGACAATATTATAGAACATTGAAAAATGTCCTGACCATGAGGCTAAACCAGGATATGCACCAGCGTCTAAAATGCAATTTACTTTAGGGGGTGGTTAACTTCATGAGCTGATAACTGTGATACAGCTGCCACTCAGGAATGGTTATCATACCAAAATATCATCTACAGACATGGATCCTTTCAAAAATTATAAGTAAGTTTTGCCACCTTGAGTGTACCGAAATAGGAAATTTTGGGCTCTGGCCCATGGACTATACTGAAAGGATTGAACTTGTTCTATAGGTTGGCCATGGATGGTGATTTGAAGTGGAACTCCTAAAGTATCCTGAGGCACAACAGCAAGCGTTTTGGTTTTCTTGATGTTCACAGAAAAGCGAAAAGTTTCGTAGGCCTGAACAAAGCAGTTGGTGATCGACTGAAGACCTTCTGAAGTCATGGCAGGAGCAACATTATCATCGGCAGTATAGATGGACAGTATAGATACAGTATATATACAGTATAGATACAGTGTAGATAGACGGTATAGATACAATATAGATATACAGTAAAGATAGACAGGAAAAGAGAGAGGGGTTGACGCGCAACAAAGGTTGCCAGCTGGATTTGAACCGGCAACATGGTGGTCATGTGGTCTGTGTTGTCAACAATCAGCTATGGCAGCGCCTTCCACTCATGATGACTTCTGAGTATTTTGTAGTTCGTGGGTCATCAGTCGGGGAAAAAGCAATGTAATTTGTGTTATGTTATTTTTGTGACGAGTATTTGTTATTTGAAAATACTCAAATACTGTTCAGTAGAGATCAGGATTGAGATTGAAGAGGGACGAGCTTCTTTCTACCTGTAGACAAGTCACTAAAGTCACAGTGATGATGAGAATGGTACAAAGATCACATGATGATGTGCTGTGAAGGTGTGCCTGGTGTGGATGCTGACATGGTTTGTGTTCAGCTAGCCTTCTGTGGTGCGTTGGCTTCAGCAAAAGGGGTTTACTGCATGACTAACTGAAAATCCAGCTGTACATGTGTTCTTCAGTGCTGTGTGAAACTACATCATTCACTGTCTGTCAAACCCTACCACGCTCACCTGACGGGGATGACGGCTCTGCAGGCTGTGGGCCTCTATTTTGTAGGAAAACCCTTCACACAGTCAGTTATCAACTTGTCTTTGTTCATAACACAAACTGGGTTTAAGTGCCCTTCCTCTGCATACATGCCCTTTGGAGAAATTCTCACACATATGAGATTATGAAGTATCTTTGCCCATCTCTGCACACACACACAGACACATAGTTACAAAAAAAAAACTAGCACAACACAAACTTTCTTTTCCACTTTCCATTGAAGTGGTCTATTTATAATAAATATTCTGAGGCAGCAATGTCTCCTCTCCTCATTCCTCTTGCAGCTCTCCCAGAAGTCTACCAGTCAGCTACTCCAAAGAGAGGAGCTGAAACTGTTCAAGGCTGCAAAAGCTTCCCTCTCTTGCTCATGTAAACCCACTCGCTCTGTCTTTTGTACACACAATGAGTTGCCCCTTTCATACACACAAGGAAATATATATATATATATATATATACACACACACACACACGCACATACTTCATCTTATCAGACAGCAACACGGATAGCTTTTTATTCTCAGTACTACTCTCCTTTGTTTTCATTTCGACCCTGTGCTAGCTTGCAGTGCTAGCTTGCGGTGGGAGATAATTGGTACAGATCAGACAGGAGCTGATGTGGTGGTAGATTCATTTTCCTGAGGAATGGGAAATGAGTCTCTAGAGGCCTCGTCTGGGCCAGAGATAGTACCTGTAACTTTTATTTATGATTCATTTAGTTCTGCGTTATTAGGTTAGGTTACAGTTGGTATGCACTGCTGCATACAATTTGTTGTAAGCAAAGGAAGGAGGAAAGGGAGAGTTGGGGAAAAGGCGGGGGGGGCGGTCCACTTGCAACATGATTAAACAAATCCATGCTGAATAACCCAAAGGTCATCGAGTCATTGTGAAAACATCTATCTACAAAGCCTCCTCTCACATAGTAGTCTTTTTGAATGACTGTGGCTTTACCCTTTTATGTGCTGTCTCGATTACTTCTGTACCAGCACTCCTCCCCAGAAAGAAGTGCTCAGGAAACCACAATTTGAAACCAAAGACCACATGCGGGTAGGTCGGGTGGACTTGCAGAATAGCTTGAAGGATGAGGGCATCTTGAGATGCTAATCTGACTAATAGTGATAAAACGAACTCACTTTGAACCCCACTTAGCCTGACTCTCACTCTCCTATAAGTTGGAATAGGTACTCTTAAAGTGGTAATATCCTTACTCTCTTCAATGGTGTGGTTTCTTACTCAAAATCACAGCATTCCTTTCGAAATGAAGGTGATGCTGAATGCACAGAAAGCGTTCACATACGCAGGTCAGAATTTCCAACAGTTGCAGATTGGTGCAACACCAGCAAGTTAACCCAATGGTAGCATATATATTTATATATATATAAAATGTTTTTTTTTTTTTAGAGAAGGAAGACTGATCAACAATGTCATCGGACACTGGGATATTGATAGGGTTGTATTCAGAATACAGAAATGAAGTATCCGTATTCAGTGCCATTGATGGTAAATGACCTACATTTTATATACTGCTTTTCTAGCTGCATCAGCCCCTCAAAGCGCTCTACAATAAATTAATGCCTCACATGCACACCCACACCTATACATCGACGGCAATGTCAGCAATGCACGGTAACAATCAGTTCATCCAGAGCACTTAGGGGTTAGGTGTCTTGCTCAAGGACACCACATTTTTTGCAAGGAGGAGCTGGGAATCAAACCAGCAAACCTCCAATTACCTGGTCTACCTCCAAGCCACTGTCGCCCCGATTACAATTACATTTTGAAACACCACTATACAGATTAGGTTATAAAGTTTGAGGAGAATGACAGGACGCGGAGGCGGGGCAGGCTAAGCTAACTGCTAGCCCATGCAGACCGACAGTTCCAATAACAGCGAGGGTGGTCTGGTGGCGGCCTCGCCTAGCATTGAGTGTGTTTTTAGTGCCGTTGTTTGGAGTGCGGGGAGGTGTGTCGAAGGTGTCTGGCTGGGAGAGCCTGGTCTGCTGCGTCCGGTGGGCCAAAGGACCACAGCCCCTGCCCGGAGCTGCAAGAAAAGAGGAAACACAGAGGGTGGTCTGACAGGACGCGGAAGCGGTGCAGGCTAGGCTAACTGATAACCCATGCAGATAGGCAATTCTGACAGTCATCCTAGCTGGCGTTCATTCCCTTTGGATAGTGATTTTTTTTTTAAGTTTGGATACATGTGTTGGTTTGGATTTGTGTGTTCTTGTAGTTTTTGGATGTGTTTTTCTCATTGTGTTGCACTGCTGTGGGCTGGGGGAAACAATGTTTTGTTTCATGTACTTCTGTACATGAAATAAAGTGTTCCTGGTTCCTGAATACCTTTAGAATACTTGCCTCTAGCCCTGTTTGGGACTAGTGCAAACCACTGTATGGGTGCTAATCCCATAGAAATGGGACTAACAAAAGTGCTGCTGTTTGCCGCACTTTTGATTTTGTTTGTGCAAGTTTTCTCAACCCAAATTTGCCAATCTGATAATCTGTCCCTTACCCGAGTGAAAGATATTGTTTGAAAATATTTGTTATAAGTATAAAGCTCCCATTTGTGTGGCTTGTCCAAGTCTACTTTCAAATGCATTGGTCAATATGGAGCCTCCTGTTCCTGCTCCTGTAACTTAATTAATTTTTCTGTAGTTACTGACTCAGGTCAACCTGCATGCAAGGAATCTTAAGCTCCATTACCCAATGTCTTCATGGACATCCACTCATAGTCTATCAGTCTTCTCCAGAGGGAGCACACGTGTGCATTGATACCTCCATACTTCTTCACTTTGGAGCTGTACTCCAATCATGTCCAGAAAGCATCTAAAACAATAAAGCCCACAGAGATACTAAGAAGTGAGTATACTTGTGAGTAAGTGAGTGATTAAAGGTATAGTGGATTTACTAAAATATAATGTATAGAATGATACAAAAACTAGAAAAATGCTTTTCCACAGAAAAAGCGTGTGAATGCTGAGCTGCTGAAAGAAATCACGAAAGCATTGCTGAAAATGGATAAATAGGAAAAGTCAGAAAGTCACTAGCCTACCAAAAATACCTGGAAACTGAAATGTGAAATGGCTGAATATTTTAGTAGTTTTAAAGGTATAAAAAACTGAAAAATTTGCCATAATGTGCTAAATACATAAATAGTTTGATTGTTGAATGGTTTCTGTAGTTTAAAGTATGAAAAAGTGGAAGTGGTGCAAAGATTTCAAAGTGCTCCAAGTCCCATTACAAACACGCACAAGGCTGTAACAAAACTTGCAAGCATTTGCAGCAATGGTTTATGTATGGAAAAGGTTTGAATAGCCTGAAATATGTGACCCCCGCTGGTAACAGAGTCCCCAAGTAGGCCTAGGTCATTGAACTGCAAAACCTGACCTGAACATTGTTCTTCTAAAAGAAGAAAAAAGAGCTACAGTACATCAGAAGAAATGGTCTTCATTTGTTATGAGCGGAGGGGTAGAATAAGATGAGGGGTAGTATTAAAGGAGGGGTAGAATGAGAGGAGGAATGGTAGAATGAGAGGAGGGGTAGTGATGAAGATGAAGAGTGGTGAAGAGGAAGGCTAGTGATGAAGCGAAAGGATAGTGATGAAGATGAAGAGTAGCGATGAAGAGGAAGGGTAGTGATGAAGATGAAGAGTAGCGATGAAGAGGAAGGAGGGTAAGAAGGTTGTAGGAAGGTAAGAAGGTTTTAGGAAGGATGGTAGGAAGCAAGGTAGGAAGGTTGTATGAAGGAAGGAAGGTAGGTAGGAAGGAAGGTAGGAAGGTTGAAGAGGGAGGAAGAGCCGTTAAGAAGTGGCAGAAGCTGATCAAATCTCCCAGGTGTTGAGAGTTGACAGTAATTAGGCTGGCAGTTGAGTTTCAAATTGATATGTGATGTCACAATAGGACTGAACATTCTAAAAGGCAAAGTGTATGGCAGAATTGCTAAACTTTAGAGCTGAATTGTTCAAAAACTATAAGATATTTTTAAAATCTGAATAGGATTCTGAAAGAGCTGAATGTTCTGAACTGTTTAAGCTTTAAATGGGGTTTCTAGCTCAAAAAATGAAGGAGGAGATACAGTTCAAAGGTGATGAGGGTTTCAACCTTTCCCCATAGACTTCCATTGTTTTGAAAAAGTAGAAAAAGCTTAATATGTCTAAAAGTATAAAAGATGTCAAAAAACGAATTGTGAGCCTTAATGGGCTTAAAGAGATGAACATTTTGATACCTGAATGGTTTCAGTGGCTAAAAGTATGAAGGAGTAAAAGAGGTGGAAAGGTTGCAAAAGTCCCCCATTGACTCCCATTCAAACAATGGCTGAAAAAAGTTGAATATTTCAAAAAGTTCAAAAGGTATGAAAAATCTGAAAGAGGAGCACTAATATCCTTAATGAGTTAAACATTTTGATAGTTGAATGGTTTCAGTATCTAAAAGTATGAAGGAGCTACAACGTGTCAAAAAATGGGCGGAAGAAAAATAAATAAATAAATAAAGAAGTGCAAAGCAATAGTGTGAATGCCCAGCATTCACACTAATAATCCCTCTCAAGCACCACTTATGACCCACTAGACATGTGTGGCGGTGTCTGTATCTGCAGAGACCCTGTCCTCTCCCAGTATTTTCTTATTTTGCTATGTACGTGACGTTTCTGGGCATTAACCTTTGGACAGTGGTCCTCAACTTTTTCAAGTTGTGACTCCACAGAATAATCAGGTTTGTGTTTGCGACACCAACCTGTCACCAAAGACACAGTGTGCCTATTAACACAAACAAACAAACTGACCATGTAACCGCAGGGTTACTCATTTAGAGCAGTACCCCACAATAACAGCGAGTGGGCGTGGTCAGCATGAGTGGGGAAAAGTTGGGGATTCATGAGCACTTGGTAAGGGTCATTCAAAAAGATGCGTTTGTTCATTTTCGCCCATCACTATGTACCGCCATTGCTTGTCGTACCAGACCATTTGAGGCAATAGCCGTGGATTTAAGACCTTAGAATTTGGAATCAGCTTTACTCGCCGTACAGTTGCATGTATTAGGCATTTGCTAAGTGGTGTATTGAAGTGCCAGAGGTCTCTATTTGTTGTGTACATTTGTTGTGTACACACCCGGATCTCAATAAATTAATAGAAAAAGTACACAATAAATTACTTAGTGAACAAGTTTCAAGACTAAGCAGGCTTGCCAAGCAATCCAAATTTAATTTGAAAACAATGACTACCTCTCTAATACATCTAACCTAACAGCCTCTTTTAAGACAGCGCAAGGACTAATGAAGATGTTTCTTCCCAAAATACGACAATAGTATGAGTGGCTGAAAGAAACATCAATCCAAACTTTGAGATCCAAGGATTACAATCCATCCTTACATCTGGCTATTTATTTGTCTTTTTCCCTCCTGATGGTGGCCCGTTCAGAACCATCGACCTGTATGATGTCCGAGTGGATCAGCTGGTCTGCGTGCAGCGTGTCCTGTGGTATGGGAATGAGGTCAAGGGAGCGCTATGTCAAGCAGTTCCCTGAAGACGGCTCAATCTGCCAACTCCACACGGAGGAGACCGAAAAATGTGTGGTCAACGAAGCATGCTGTGAGTCCTTGTTCATAAAGCCTTTCTGTGTATGCACACTTGTTCGCATGTACACGTGTGTGGCATGTTTGTATGCACTAAACAACATGTGTGTGTGTGTGTGTGTGTGTGTTTATGGACAGCCTACCATAATTTTTGGGTAAGAAGTCACAGGAATAGTGCGGACTAGCATTTCTCAAAGTTAGAGGCATGACCAAATCTCAGGCCAGACCACAGTTATGAATAGGTGGCATGTTGCCACTGCACCACGTTATCATTGCTTTGTTACACACTTGCAATATGCACTATTAATTCCAGTGAAGGGGCGGGACTATGACAAATGAGCCTGGCTGTGGTTGGGTCTGACTCTCAATTTGAACTACACTACTTGCACCCTCAAGGCTGCTCAAGAAGGAATCCCCATCTGTCTGAGATGCAAATGATTTTGCGTTGTCAAAGTTACTTTGATTAACTGCAGTCAGTTATTTGCTTTATTTAAAGAGGTAGAAGTAGAGCAAAAACATAAATGGGGAAATAATACTTTTTTGTAGCAGTGATTTTCTGTGCAGAATGAAGCACCATGAGTTGGACTTGCCGTGCTGTGGCGTTCCATGCAGGAAGTTTTACATCAGATGTTACAACAGCGTAGACTCAAGGCTGACAAACCTTTGACTCAAGCAAGGCTGACTTGGTCCTTCCTTTGCTGTCGCTCCTTTTTTTTAAAAATTTTGCTGTATTTCATCCTTCCTGCAGCAGCCGGCAGCTGTGTGGTGACAGAATGGGGGGAATGGGACCCCTGCAGCATGACCTGTGGCTTAGGTATGAAAAGGCGTGAACGTATGGTAAAGATGCCCCCCTCAGACGGATCTATGTGTAAAGCTGAGGTGTCTGAAGTGGAGAAATGTATGATGCCGGACTGCCGTAAGTATGCATTACCATGCAACACATTGCTCACGTCAATAAGTAACCTGATGGATTAGTAACTTAGTTTGTAAAACATTTATTTATTATATATGAAGATATTTAGGTCATGTGAGGTGTCTCAGATGGTGAAATGCATTTTGACAGACTGCCATTGAAATTCAAGATGCCCAAGCACTTAATAGTCATTGAATAATTTCACTTAATTTTCGTGAAATAAACAAACTGCCCAGCTAAAAAACTAACATCAGAGCACCAGCAGAAAGCAAACAAACTAACATCAAAGCACCAGCAGAAAGCAAACAAACTAACATCGAGCACCAGCAGAAAGCGATGCTGTGTGTATAGTCTGGTTCATTACATAAGCAGTTGCATCCAATATTACACTTAGCTTGAGTCAACCTGCTCAATAGAAGTAGATGTTTTAAGAGAATCAGTTGTTGAGAAATGTTTATTTGAATAAATACACAAATATGTTAATTCATGTTTACGTAAAAGGGGCATGAAAATACATTGTTGCAGTTGGAATGCTTTGTTTACAATAGTTGCAGTTGTGATGTTGACAGAGGGCGACATAAGAGCTGCAGTAATGCTAATATTTCGGTATTGCCACAGATTTATTTTATTCTGAAAAGTCTCGGTTTAAGTTAGACATATGCTTTTATGTTGAAGAGAAAAAAACCGAAAGTGACAGTTGTTTTTTTTTCTGGCTGTTTGACCTTTTTGTGTGTATACGCACTGCTAGATTTGTAAGACAGGTACCTTTTTCATACCTCCTGTAAATTACCGCAGCATTACAGAAATAAAATGTTGAGTTTTAAGGTACAACCGTTCTCCTCATTATTGAGAAGCTCCAACTAATCAACATCAGTAGCTTCTACTTAATAACAAGTACAATACTTTATCTATAGCTAACTATTTACTGATTTGTATGTTACCCTGTTGTAACTATTGTGCTAATGGCTATTATGCATTTGTGTGTGTATGCATATTTTGCATTTGTGTGACATCCATATATCCTTGCACACACTGGTGCAAGTGTGCATCCTGTATGGTCCCGTGTTTCCATGTGATTGTGTGTGTAACGTGTTATTTTCAGATACCATAGCGTGTATGCTGTCTCCGTGGTCAGACTGGAGTGGGTGTAGTGTGACGTGTGGGGTGGGAGTACGCACACGCCAGAGGATGCTGAAGTCTGATCCTGCTGAATGCAGTGAAGAGCTTGAGCAGATGGAGAAGTGCATGCTGCCCGAGTGCCGTAAGCAAACGATAATGTTCTTTTAACTTTTGGATTATGTTGATGTCATTACTGGGGAGGTAAAGCAGGGTGCTCAGGTGTTGGCCTTCTGCAGATCCCTGTAGAAATCACACTGAAGGGCTTGATTTGAGTTGACAACTATTAAATAATCTTTAAACCAACTTACCCCACACTTTTTGTCTAGCCATATAGGTCATATCTGAAACTTCTAGAAACATGCTGGCATTAGAGTTGAGAGACGTAGTCTTTAAGAATTAAACTTAACATGATGTGTGCGGCCTTCAGCTCCCAGTTTGCCACTACCGTGCAGCAGTCAAACACCTTGGTCTGTGCTACCAGGGACGGATTAAACCAATCTGGGGCCCGAGGCACAATAATTCACGAGGCCCCCCTATAACAACACCGGAGTCTGAATGCAATTTCACCAAGCAGTTTTGACTAGTCATGTGACTTACAGTAATCACCGGAAACAACGCAACGCATGTGATATTATTAAAGGACCTACAAAACGTTACATTATTATTATTATTATTGTTGTTGTTGTTATTACTATTTCACCCATCACCAGCACTAACTGCTAAGGTGCGCAAACGTCACGTTAACGTTACCTCCCAGAATGCATTGAATATGTAAGGGATAATGTTCGCGTCGGGGTCCTGCATCACCCTGTCGGGGTTTATTTCGTAATAATAACCGGCTCACTGTACATTATCCCGCTTGTTACACGGCTACTTACTAAATAAATCAATAATTTGCCACAAACTATAACAAAAAATGTTTTTGATTTAAAAATTATTGTAGGCTATTGCTTCCATTCATCCAGATGACGTTAGATTTCTACGTTCTACGCATAGCAACGGTCTGTTATACCTAGCAGCGGTGTCTATCAAGAAATAACACACCGCTGAATGTCGTAATTGACCAATCAGAATCGAGTATTCCACAAAGCCGTGTAACAAACTACAGTATAGGCACTGACATAAACATTAAATATGGCTGCGCCCATATTGAGTAGGAATTAATTAGCTTAGCATAACCAGTAAGGTTACAAGATTATAAAAAGCATTTTACACACCTCACATGTGCCAACAATTTATACAAGCACCGAAAAGAATCGGAATACACGCTTTGGTATCAATATTGGAAAACGCGTGAATAATAAAGTTATCAGCAAGCCAATCATGATGTGACAGTGATTTTTCATGATACAACAGCAACGAATAGTGCCCGTAACTGCGGCAAACACGAGCGCACAAGATAACATGATATAGGACCGATAGACAACCCAATTATCGTCTCACGGCGAAGATGGTTACCTAGCCTGCCTGAGCCGGCCTTTAAGTTACATCTCCAAACGCCAAATCAGCGGACACAGCATTAAGTAAGAAACCCCCGTGGTCTTACCAGGCTTTAAGCATTATCTCCTTGTCTCAGGCAGTCTTCCTCCTTGACTTTCTCCTGGAAAAGTCCTCGACGACATCGTTAAAATCCATGGATCTCAATAGGTCTGATTCGATAGCCATAACTGACAATGCTTTCAGCCTCTTTTGGCCCACCTTTGATCTTAGTTCGTTTTTTATACGTGCTAATCGCGAAAAGGAACGTTCACCTTCTCAATTCGTGACGGGTAAAGTCAGGAACAGTTTCAGTGCGATAAAAACGTTTGGGAAGGTCGAGTTGAGCCCATGTTTGATCAACATCTGCAGCAGTTGTGTGGGGGATTGTTGACCAGGCTCATTTTTCACAAAAAAAACGAACTGTAAAAGTCCGTCGGCCAAATCTTTTTCCAAGTCATTTGGATAAGCAGCAGCCAATTCCATGGCTTACTTGCGAGCGTCACTTAAATCAGCAGGGTTCTTTTCGAACAACACCCCAAAAAGATTGTTCACCTGCATATAGGCCTGTAGTCAGTGATCCAGACAAGTCAGTAATCAATCAGTGATAATATTAAAAGTTTTGACTCTGAACTTCTGGCTTCCTTCCAGTGATGCTGCAGGTTCGCTCGAGTCATCAGAAAACACCCTCGGCTTCCTTTTGCGATGCAGTTCGTGCTGGTACTGTTTAGAAACACCGTTGACGCTTGTGGCAGATCTTTCAAAGTCTTCAAACTGATCTCGCAGCGAAGCTACAAAATTTCTCAAAGAGTCCACTAATCCGACTGCTGTCTTTAAGTCAATGTCATTCTTTTGCAATTGAACACTTGTCATTTTAAATCGTTGCAAAACAGTGTTCCAAAATTTAGCCACAAAAACAGTGTCAAGTTCGCCCAGTTTACCGTGCAATGAAGCAGCCTCCCTTCGAGTATCAGCTGATTGATTCGCATCCTCAGATAATGCCATCAAGGCTTCTCTGATCGAGACATAACTCTGGCAAAGTGCTTTTGTTGAATCGGCTCGACAGCTCCACCTAGTATCCGATAATGTCTTCAGCGTTAGGGAGCGGCTGTCACTGTCACCATGAAAAACTTTGTTCCAACGGTAGGTAGACGTGGAACAGAAATTATACAGTGACTGTAAAACTCCAAAAAAATTACTAGCGGTTGGGCAGCTGTTCTCAACACTGTTAACCCCTACTAAATTCAGGGAGTGGGCCGCACAAGGGATGTAGTGAATAAGAGGGTTGCGTTGTCTCAAATGGGCCTGACAACCATTGTAGCGCCCAGGCATGTTACTAGCGTTGTCATATGATTGCCCACGACAATTTTCCATCTCCAAACCCAAGTCGGCGATCATTGATAGCACACAATCCGCGAGGCTTGTGCCGGTGTGGTTTTCTATGGGCTCAAATGCTATAAATCGTTCAACGACTTTTCCATCAGTGCTTACAAATCTAAAAAAAAAAGGTGAGTTGATCAACATGGGATATATCGGGCGTTGAATCCACAATTACGGAAAAATATTTGGCCTGCTGGAGTTCTGCAGCTATAACACTTTTCCCTCATCAAATCGATAATCTCTTCACAAATTGTTGAGCTTAGATAAGAGGTGTTTCCCCTACCCTTTTGACCATATTTCTCGATATGCTGGGCTAAAAACGGCTTGTATTGGGCCATTAGCTCGAGAATACCCAAATAGTTACCGTTGTGTTCAGAGCCCAATAATTCATCTCTGCCACGAAATGCCAATCCACGCTCAGCCAGAAATTTAATCACTGATACAACTCGTCACAGGACCTCCTTCCAATAGTGACATTCTGACTCGAACTGCTGAACAAGAGCAGAATCGACAGTCCCAGTTCCCCTTGACCGATACATTAAAGCCACCATACTGTTCCGATGGTCCGGGCTTTTCTCGTGCTCTCCAACACGCTCTGGGTGCTTCCAGTCGCAGAATCCATCGACAAACGCATTCTTTTTCATTAGAAATAATTTGCAGGCAAAACAAAAAACGCGTCCATTTGATGGAGAGTAAATCAGCCATTCACGAACCACCTCTTCCCCGTTGGGCAAATGACATAAAAACAGTTCATTAGAAAGTGATCTTAACTTTCCATTGATTTCCCAAGCAGATGCAGGATATGTCTTGCTTCTATTCTGACAAGCTGTCAGACCCTTCTGAAGCAAACAACACATTAAATGTTCACTAATCTTCTCACCCCACTCCCCAGGATCGCTGATATATTGTTTGTGATTGTCGTCATGCTGCTCATCACCATGTTTCTCCACGGTTGGGCTTGGCGGTTGCTCTTGCTGCAGTAACCCCCCGAACGTGGCGACAGTTAGCTCGCCTGCTGATGAGCAGCCACTTTTATCCAAATGCTGCTGCTGTCCATTCATGGCGGTTGCTGTTAACGTTAGCTCATCTTGAGTAGGCCTAATGTTGCTAGCTTCATCACAGTTGCTAACGCTTGGCGGTAGTAGCGCTTCTTGTTCATCCTTATCCGGAGTTTGAGTTTCTTTCTTTTTAAAAAAACTATCCAATTTTGGGATCTTTTGCAACTCGGACGCCTGTCTTTCAACTTTTTCCTGTTTTGTTTTTCTTTTAAGGAACCCACTTGCATAACGCCTCTTCTCCATTTTTGTTTTTTGTATAGCCTTCAATGACGTAGCTACGTACTTGAACGTGAATCATGATCATTAAGAGCAAATCTATTGGCCCATGATGCAATTTATTTTAATAATTTTTGTTTTTGTTTGTATGTGTAGCCTATAACATTTAATTGTACATTGGTGCTAATGAATCCATATTTGAAATAATACAGGAATATTTTTGGCATACAATTGGAAAAAAATATTTTGCCACCATGATTGAGAATTCTAGTGAAATCATGTCTTATATAAACCCTGGTAATCGACATTACCTCTTGTAATGATTATTTATAGAAGGGGTAATCATTGGGCGGATTTCAGAGGACTTAATTTCACTAATCTTGGGGGCCCCCAGAAGGGCGGGGCCCGGGCCCCGTCGGCCCGTGTATTAATCCGTCCATGTGTGCTACATTATCTAAAGCTGAAGTAGATGCTTCACCTGACCAGGATCCCTCTGATTGCAAACTGATGAATATGAATCACAGAGGATCAGCCCAAACTGAGAAATGTGCACATAAAGGAATTTCGAAGTCATCAAACACTATCTCTGTTTTTGTCCTTTCCCCGTTATCCACCTTGTCCTCCATCCTTGCCCCTCTTTTTCTCTTCCCATTGACCTCCCATTACTCCTCCTTTGGCTCCTATGGTGGTGCAGCCGTTGACTGCATGGTATCGGAGTGGTCCGAGTGGTCAGAGTGCAACAAGTCATGCGGTAAGGGACACACCATTCGGACCCGCATGGTCAAGCTGGAGCCACAGCTCGGAGGCAGCCCCTGCCCCGAGACTGTCCAGAGAAAGAAATGCAAAGTCAGGAAGTGCCGGTCGAAAACAAAGGAGAGGGGAGGAGGTGAGAAGAGGAGAAGAAGAGGTAAACAGGGGAGAGAGGCAACGGTAGAGGAACAGCCAGGTTGGTGATGCTAAATCCATCACTGTGTGAATATTTCTTTTCCTTCATTTGTGTTGTCATGTAATACCTGTTAGAAATATAAAATAGTGAAAATATACAATACTAGTGAGTCAGTATCCCTATCATGAATGTTGTCCTCATACCTATAGTTGTGGATGTATATTGTTTTTGTGCCATAATATACAGTACAGTAATGTTTGCAGTTTATCCTGAGATCTCTGTTGGAAGCTACAAACAGTATTTTGTAAGGCAAAAAGGGAAATATATATTAATATTGTGTGTGTGGTGTCTCTTCTTTCTCTAGATGGTTTCCATCTCAACAACTCAACAGGCTGTAAAGAAATTAGCCCTATGCCCTCCCCTTCATTTCACCTCCATGATTTGTTCCAACAGGTTGCCGGATGCAGCCGTGGACCAGCTGGACGGACTGTACCAAGCCATGTGGAGGGGGGATTCAGGAGCGCTTAATGGTGGTGAAGAAAAAAGCCAAGAGCACCATTATGGCCAGTTGTAAGGACAGGAAGGAGATACGTGCCTGTAATGTACATCCCTGTTAAGAAGCACTACTGAGCTGGGGAAGTTTTATACATATAATTATGAGTTAACAAATCCTGTGGTTTTCTATGATGAAGATGATGATGATGACAGCGCATTGTTCATTTAGGTGTTGGTGAAGACTGAAGAATGAGTTGGTTTATCGCCTTTTTAAAGGTAACATGGGGGTAGTCTCAGGAGACTAAGTCACACAAGTCAGTACAGAAGTGAACTGGAGGAAGAAAAGGAGAAGCGAGTCAAGGAGACCGGAGATAACTTAAGAGGAAACTGAAGAAATAGGAAAGGGAAAAAAAATGACAGTGTTGTGTTGTAAAGCCATTTTAGACATCTAGTCGTTCACGGGGCTAAAAGATTGACCGGAGCAGAAAAAGTAACGTCTGTGTCCCGCAAAAACCTGGTGGCTACTCGTGAGCAACGGTGGCAGAAAACTGACAAGTTAACATGTCAAAAAAGAAAAAAACAATCAAAGGTAAAAAATGTTTTGTGAGACACAGATGGTGAGTAAATACAGTTATTTGACATTGTCAAAGAAACCTGCAGATGTATATAATCTATTCACTACTTATAAATGACGCTACTTTTTAATTACTCAAACCCTTAACTGCTCAACTGTGCACACACCCGTAAAGGCAGATGTTTTATACCGGTACTGGTCAGTACCAGTATAAAGGTCAGTCTTTCTATATTACACTGTTGTTTCAGCTGATGTAGCACTAATCCTCTCCGTCAGAAACTCTCGTTTCAGTACGCTTCAAGACGACTGCTTTTCTCTGGACGTTATGTTACAGCTGTTGTAGCTGTTGTCTTACAACAGTTGGTAAAATGACGACCTCTGTTGGTCCCGGAGATGCATACACACAGCCACCATAGTGGCCCGCTATTCTGCCATATCACTGTTGAGCCACAATCTGGAGGAAGTGGGGTGTGTGTGTGTGTGTGTGTGGGTGGGGTGGGGTGGGGGGACCTGCAATCTCAAGCAGGAATGATTTGACGTACGACTGGACTTCTACAATGGCCGTAAAATGGCACCACTTGTTCCTTGTTGAAATGAAATGAAAGGACTTTTATTAAGATCCTTCATAGGTAACTATGGGCAAAAGCATGGAAATTTGTCAGAAGGTTAAGGCAACTAATATGCTTTTATTCTGTCATCGTATTTACCACCAGTGCTTTGCGCCAATGAATTTGCAATGCTTTGTACTTTTATGTCATACAGTACTGTCTTCTTTTGAGCTAACACTGATTGTAAAAAAAAAAAGAAAAAGAAAAATGTGATTTTAACTGTTTGACCCTGTTAGGAATAGAATATACTGTATTACATTGAGTTAATTTAGTTGAAAAAGGTACAAAGAAAATAGCTGGAGCAATCACATTAAGTTACATCTGCTTCAAAACATTGGTCATTTTCAGTATGGGTCATTTTAATTTCGTTGTAATGAAAGTGAAGAAAACATTTTGTAGACATTGTTTTTTATATTAGATAGCCACTTTTACTTTGCAAATGTTTCTCTGTACTTTGATATGAATCTCACTACCAAAGTCCTGATTAGATGGTCACCGACTTTCTTTAGTCCTTCCGTTTTAAGCCTGTCTCTATTTTCTTTGCCTCCGCATTATGTGGCAATTTTGTAATAAACCATCTTTACAATAAAAATATAAATGTGAAACCTCACTGGTCCTGAGCGCACTGTTTTCATTTCACCGTAACTGCAAATTTAAGAGGACCAAGTAAAATAATTAAGGTCAATCTCAGATGTTGCACTTTTTCAAATATAAACTGAACAAATCACGTTCAAAGAGGCCTCATCCTGTCCCCGCCAGCTCAAATGGGCTACTTTATTACATTGTAATTACAGAATGCATCCACCACATGATGATGTGAGAGCAACTCATATATGAAGTTTGCTTCCTTTTAATCTTAGACCATGTATGACCTATACGATATTTAACTTTGATTTACATTGATTAGAACAGTGGTCAGCAACCTTTTCAAGCCTAAGATCACATCCCAAGTCCAAATGTAAACTCACAGTTTGATACAGCAAGTCTGACACTGTCTGTGAGATGTCTATTAGTTAGACAAAACCTGTTTGACTTAATTATTTTCATATGTGAAAAGGCCATCTCATAGAGATATGTTGATCCAAAGTAGGCCTTCACCTTAAGTGCGCAAGATGAAAGGGGGAGAAAACGTGTCAGTGTTTAGAAGACCCCAAAAGACACTGTACCGGTCTCGGAGGATCTGAGCAATAGCCCAACTATCCAGTCAGCTAAACTCTTCGGCGATCGATCATTTCAGGGGACGGAGTGAAGTTTATGATGTTTACTTGCCAAAAGGTGAAACTGAAATATACAAACACAATATAACACCGCAGTTACAAAATTGAAGGTACTACAAAGTACGTACACAAAGTGAACACATAAGACCTATCAAAAGTACAAATAGGAGTGCCTCAGTGCACGAAATAAGAGCTGCAGACTAGCCAATATACAAATAGGTATAACGTAGCATACGACTAGCAAAAAGGAACATGCTAACACACAGCAAGCTAGCACAAACCAACACGGCATAACTTTTTTTTCCAACACGGCATAACATACTACAGATAAAACGAAAAATGAATGGGACAGACTTTGTAATGCTGTATTAAATATATGCCACATAAACGTAAATACTTACAAACATTGCGTGTATCAAGATGTAAGAAACAATGAAGGCGGATAACCTTTTGCAGCACACACAACGCACTGGAAAGATGGTATAACACTTCCTGATTACAATTTGCCGGTCGCGAAGGAAGTACTTCAAATTAAAAGTCCGTCGACAGACTACAGGTCTCAACTTAAACAATCACTAACAGAGTCCAGAACAGTCACCGTCTCTTGGTCCAGCTTTCAACTTGATGTCATTTTGCAAATAAATTATCTCCATGTCAAATCCGACTGCTAAAGCAAATACTTGCTGGGATTTCACGGACACCTCCTCAATCTCAATGGGGAGGAAAGGGTTTGAGATAAATGCAACAACCTTCCTTATGTCGTTTAACTCCTGAAAATGCCCATTCAATTTGGATGCCCGTTTCTTCAGGTGGGTGCAGAATTCTTGCGGGAGAAAAACATCTTTGTTTCCGATGTTTTGTGACATTTTCTCTAGGTTTGGGAAGTGCACCAGCCTTCCATTCCTCAGCTGACAGGCCCACACACCCACCTTGACCGTAAAGACATTGACAGTGCAGATCATGTGTGCCACGTCTTTGTCTTTGCCCTGAAGCTCATAGTTGAGCTCGTTCAGTTTTGCTGTTATGTCTGTGAAGAGAAACATAAGTCTCATTTCGTGACTCCAGAAATGATTTGATCTCGGGCAGCAAGTCAACCCATCGGCTGCAGTACTTTCCCGCGACTCAACCACCTTACGCCAGCATGGAGAATCGAGTCACCATATGCGGCATCAAGCTCATCTAATAAAGATTTAAACGAGCGTTGCTGAAGTCCTTTTGCACGAATCGAATTAACAGTCGTAACGACAACTGTCATGACATGAGACAAGTCCGCTACTTTACTGGCCAGTGCTTGCTAATGGATCACACAGTGATAGTTCACAAACTTGGGGAAATTGTTGTACAGCGCAACGAAGCCCGAATGCACCCCACGCATTGCCGGGGCCTCATCTGTAGTGATCGCTACCAGCTCATAAATGGGAATGCTGTTAACATGACTGTAATATTTGCTAGTAATATTTGATTTGCTAATGTCCCTTACGGCTTTCCGTAGCGCCACAACAAAGTCACGTGATGTACGTAACAACGTCAGTCGGAATCCGGTCGGTGAATAAACACCCAGCACGAGAGAAGTCGTCCTTGCTTTATTAATGTTATAAGTTAACATAGCCAGAGGGCACAGATCATTACATGGTGTCAGAGTAGCGGAGTTTAAATACCCAATATGGATTCGTACGGCGTTCCAGCTCCACGGATGGACTGGGAATCGGCGAACTTACCTGAAGCATGGAGACGATTTCGACAAACAACGGAGCTAATGTTCAAGGGCCCCCTGCGCGGGAAGAACGAAGAGGAGAAATGCAGCTACCTCCTGCTCTGGATAGGGGAAAAAGGGCGCGATGTGCACAACACTTGGACACTCAGCGGAGAACAAGCTAAGAAGCTAGAAACGTACTACGATAAGTACACTGAGTACATCACCCCCAAAGCAAACCCGATTTATGCCAGATATAAATTTCATGAAAAGATGCAGGGAGAGAGTGAATCCTTCGAACAATTTATAACTGAGCTAAAGCTCCTAGTCAAAGACTGTGGCTACCCAAATGCCGACGAGATGGTCAGGGACCGCATCGTGTTTGCCACCAACTCACCCAGAGTGAGAGAAAAGCTACTTAGCCAGGGAGCTGAGCTAACGCTAGAAAAGGCCATAGATGTAGCCCGCTCACACGAGCTAGCAAAGCAACAGCTAAAGTCTATGGGCCAGGGCAGCACACATGAAACGGTGCACGCAATAGGCAGAAAGACTTACAAACCGAACGCACCCAAAGCAGCTAACGCTAACTTCAGACAAAGGGAGGGTAACGTTAGCACCGCCGCTAGGGCGTGTAGCTATTGTGGAGGGCTACACGGCGCTAAAGCCACTTGCCCAGCTAAGGGTAAACAATGCATTAAATGCAAGAAGCTCAATCATTTTGCTAAAGTATGCAAGTCTAGCTCCCAGGGACAGACAAAGTACTACCGCGGCACAGTACATGCCGTCGGAGAGAACCCAGAAGAGTGCACCACTGACAGAGAGCAGGAAGAACTGTACTTCGACAACATTACAGTGGAGAGCACCGCTGTGGGAGAACAGACAGAGCTGTACATAGACTGCATCTCAATAGAGAACAACGGAAAAAGCAACGAGCAGGCTTACGTAGAGGTTGGAATTGGCACACCTCCACAGAAGGTAAAGTTTAAACTAGACACTGGGGCACAGGCCAATACTATTCCCACCAACCTGTTTCTGGCGCTGTTCAAAAATGTGACACTGAAACCAGCAATACACAGACTCACTGAATATGGAGGAGGCGCGCTGAGCGTGAAAGGCACATGCAAACTCAAATGTAAGTACAGAGACAATGCAATGATGCTGGACTTTTACGTCATTGACACAAACGCCCCACCAGTCATGGCAATGAAAACATGCCGTGACCTAAACTTGGTAAAAATAGTGATGGCTGTGAGCAAGGAAAACAATGTCACATCACAGAGCATAATGGATGAGTATGCAGATGTTTTCCAGGGAATAGGAGAGTTCCCAGGCGAGTGCACCTTCCGCGTCACACCAGATGCAACGCCGGTCGTCTGCCCGCCACGCAGAATCCCCATCGCCCTACGCAGCAAACTGAGGGACGAGCTTGACAGCATGGAGAAAGGCGGCATAATCTGTAAGGTAACAGAACCCACAGAATGGGTGAACGCACTCGTCATTGTTGAGAAGCCAAAGACAGGCAAACTTAGAGTGTGTTTAGACCCCAGAGCTCTTAACAAAGTGATACAACGACCTCACTACCCCCTCCCCACGCTGGAGGACGCCACCACAAAGCTTGCTGGAGCTGAGTACTTTAGCGTGTTAGACGCGCGGTCAGGCTATTGGGCCATCAAACTGAGCACTGAATCCTCAATGTTGACGACATTTAACACAGTGTTTGGCAGGTATCGTTTCCTCAGACTGCCATTCGGAATCGTGTCCGCTCAAGACGAGTTCCAGAGACGCGTGGATGAAACATATGAAGGATTGGACGGTGTGACGGCCATAGTGGACGATATACTAGTGTTCGGCAAGACTAAAGAGGAACATGACCAGCGTCTCAGAGCGATGCTGAAGCGCACAAGGGAGCGAGGGGTGAGGCTCAACCCCGACAAGTGTCACATATGCGTGTCCGAGGTAAGCTACTTCGGCCACACGCTCTCACACGAAGGCATCAAACCAGACCCACACAAGGTGAAGGCGGTCAAGGACATGCAACCCCCACAGAACAAAGTAGAGCTGGAGACAGTCCTCAGGATGATCAACTACCTCGCCAGATTCGCTCCACACCTCTCACAGATAAACTCACCCCTCAGACAGCTTCTGAAACAGGACAGTGAGTTTGTGTGGGATGCAGTCCACGACAAGGCGTTCCAAGAGATGAAGAATCTCATTACACAGCACCCAGGTCCAGTACTCTCATATTTCGACCCGCAGAAAGAGCTGCGACTCCAAGTGGATGCATCCAAAAGTGGCCTTGGGGCTGTCATGCTCCAAGATGGCAAACCAATTGCCTATGCGTCCAAGTCACTCAACAGCACTGAAGAAAACTACGCACAGATAGAGAAGGAGCTCTACGCTGTGGTCTTCGGCTGCAAGAGGTTCCACGAGTACATGTATGGACGAAAAGTGATTGTGGAGTCAGACCACAAGCCTCTGGAGGCAATACTAAAAAAGCCACTGGCAGCAGCACCACCCCGGCTGCAACGGATGATCCTGGCGCTCCAAAAATACGACATCCAAATCATCCACCGCCCCGGTAAGGACATACCGGTGGCCGACACACTGTCACGCAAGTCAATAGAACACCACGACAGTGACCTACAGGAAGGGATGGAGGCCCAAGTGCACACAGTCCTCAGCAACATCCCTGTGAGCGACACAAGACTCACAGAAATCAAGCAGGAAACAGCGCAAGATCCACAGCTCACCGCACTCAGACGAGCCACACTCACTGGCTGGCCAGACACAAAGAAAAAGTGCCCGCCCAGCATCCAGGAATACTGGAACCACAGAGCAGAAATCTCAGAAATGGATGGTATCCTGTTCAAAGGTGAGAGAATCATTGTCCCCCAAAAGCTTCGCAAGGACATGATACAGCGCATCCATGCCAGCCACCTTGGCGTGGAAAAAAGCAAATGCCGAGCAAGAGACTTACTGTTCTGGCCTTGCATGGGGAAACAGATCGAGGATGCGGTAGCAGACTGCAGCATATGCCAAGAACGGCGCAGCGCAAATGCAAAGTAACCAATGAGGTCACACGCCATACCCGAGCGGCCGTGGCAAGTGATAGGCACAGACCTATTCACATGGAACTCACAGGACTTCATAGTCACTGTGGACTACTACTCCAGATTCTTCGAGCTAGAGAGACTTTACAGCTGCACCTCATCTGCCGTCATCATGAAGCTGAAAGCAGCAATGGCTCGACACGGAATCCCCGAGACTATCATCAGCGACAACGGTCCGTGCTACAGCTCTGGTGAGTTCCGCAACTTCTCACAGACATGGGGTTTCTCACACACCACCACAAGCCCCCACTACCCACAGAGCAACGGCCTCTCCGAGAAGACTGTCCAGACGGCCAAACGCATCCTGGACAAAGCCAAAGCTGAGAACAAAGACCCCTACATGAGCTTACTGGAGTATCGCAACACACCGGTGGACAACCTGAAATCACCGGCACAGCTACTGATGAGTCGGAGGCTGCGGTCCATTCTCCCATCAACAGCAAAACACCTGCAGCCACAGATCGCCAGTCAGGAGGATGTTCACAAAAGGAGAGAGGTATGTCAACAGCGCCAGCAGGCATACTACAACCGAACAGCCAAACCTCTGCCCCACCTGCCCGCAGGCACACCAATCCGCTTCCGGCAGGAGGATGGATCCTGGAGACCTGCAACTGTGGAAAGACCAGCGAACACAGACAGGAGCTACCACATCCAAACCAAAGAAGGTCAGATCTACCGACGCAACCGTCAACACCTGCGACAAAGCAGAGTGAACACTCACACTACACACACACACACTTCACAGCAGACTGTTACCAGCGCTAACAACAACACACAAGCCCATCAGCAAGAGCATGCTGAACCTCCAGACACGAACAATCAGCGACAACCAGACACACAGCCTGGTTACACCACGAGGTCAGGTCGCACGGTCAAACCAAGACAAATCCTTGACTTATGAATGTAAAAAAAAAAAAAAAAAAAAAAAGATGAAATGTTATTACGGTGTCAAATTTAGACAGGGAAGGAAATGTTTTACACTACTTTGTTGCAGTCCAGTTATATAAGAGTTCCATTTTCATATTCTTTCTTATTAAGATTGTATTCGTTTATAAACGTGCTCAACGTGGTCTGTATCTCTGCAGAGAAAGCAGCACTTTTCAGAAAAAGGGAGATGTAATATTTGCTAGTAATATTTGATTTGCTAATGTCCCTTACGGCTTTCCGTAGCGCCACAACAAAGTCACGTGATGTACGTAACAACGTCAGTCGGAATCCGGTCGGTGAATAAACACCCAGCACGAGAGAAGTCGTCCTTGCTTTATTAATGTTATAAGTTAACATAGCCAGAGGGCACAGATCATTACAATGACCATAACATTTAAACTCGTTGTAAATGTCCTCACCTCTTGTGCTTCCTTTTTAATGGTAAAAGGGTGAGAAAAGCCTCCTTAGTAGGTGAATCCTTAAAAGCCATGCGAACAAACACCATCAGCTGTGCAGTGTGTAGAGATCGGGGTGATTTCCACAGTCAATAGAGTGGAATGGATGAACCCGATCTTTGCTGTAGTTTTACCGAGGACATGTTACGCCCCTGTACGGGGGAATATGAAAGAAACGAATACAGAGACGATGCTGCTGCTTCAAGTTCAAAAGTTTTAATGAAAAAATCCAAATATATACATTTTACATGTTCACAAAAATCCTCAATAAACATTGTATTGTCCCTTTCAGAAACTACACAATTAGAAAAACATAGTATTGTAACGTACATGGATAAGAAGACACGCTAGCCGCTGGCTGGAGGGTGTGACCCCTTAGTCTAGCGGTTAGCGATGTCTCCTGCGGTGCGGGCGATACAGGTTCGAGTCCCGGGCGCGGCAGTCTCTGTGGTTGCGTTGTTCCCCGAATCAGCTACAGTATTGTCCCTTTCAGAAACTGCACATTTATAAAATAACAGTATTGTCTCTTTAAGAAACTTCACAATAAGAAAGATCCGAACATGAATCAATATCAATGCATTTCATTACCTTAAACTACACAAAGAAAACACATTGGAAATACATAAGGAAATATCTGCATTGTACCTTTAAATAGACTAAACAAAATATCAGGAAAATACCTGCATTGCACCTTTAAACAAAATTAGCAAAATACTTTTACAGTTGCTTTAAGCAGAATTAGAAAATACCTTTACAGCACCTTTAACCAGACTGCATAGTAGGTGTTGCATTATCCAACAGTGTCTATACGGTTGCCATGTATTTAAACCTGAATACATTTGATTCACTGATAAATCAATAAATCAGTAAACAGTCTTGCTTTAACTTCAACACAAACAGCAGTTTTACATCTCCACATTCAACTAACAGTGATATACTTCTTAAACTGGAACACATTGGCATCACTATTTTAACCGTACAATATAAAATGGATACAGACCAAACCTGCTGCTGCCACACGAAATGGCGGCCGTTACGTTTCTACCGCTCTCTCGCCTACGTGACGCCAGCTAGCAAGCATGCTACAGTCGAGCAACACTTTCATGGTTAGCCAAACTAGAATCACTTGGTAAAATTACTCTAGACACAGATATTTTACTCCATATAGCATAGAAAACATATATACATGGTTAAACCTAACATGTATATCTACTTCAAGATACCACACACACACACAACTTTTAAGCTGAAACTAGTAATGCAATTCTATTCTGCTAACTAAACATACTGTAGCAAATTCGGGGGACAACGCAACCACAGAAACTGCCGCGGCCGGGAAGCGAAGCCGTATCGCCCGCACAGCAGGAGACATCGCTAACCGCTCGACTAAGGGGTCACACCTGTTTCAGTAGGCTATCTTATAAAGAATGACACACACACGAGTTGCTCAGTGCAGCCAAGTATATTCAAAGTGATGTAACATGTTCCTGAGCGCGGGTCATGTGTATCTAAGGTAAACTAGTGGATAGCCGATGGCATCGATCTATCTAGACCCGTAACATCCTCCTTTTCCAAGTATAAACACATACACATGAAGTTAGTGCAAAATAAAATTACTTTCATATACGAACAACCAATAACAGTGCAACAGCAGTAAATCTCTTCATATCCCATACCAGTGTAATAACCACAGTAGCGTATGATAACATTTCTCCTCTTTTCCCCCTCTCTCCCACATAGCAACCATCAACATTATTCAGATTACATAGTGAGTTTCAGTGGAGGTTTAGACAGCCGTCCAACCCTTGTGTAAGTGTGTCCATCCGAACGCGGAGCGCCAACAGGAGTAGATGGCGCCTTGGGCATGGACCTGATGGGGCTCGGCTCGAACACAGCCTGAGGGGTCTCAATGACAGTTTCTGTAGCTGGATCCCCGTCCGGTGTGTGTGCCGCAGCGGGTTCAACAGGATCGTGCGCGGCTCGTGCAGCTGGCTCAGCCACTCTGAGATCGATCCTGTTACGACGGTACAGGGAGCCATCAATGTCCACAAGATAAGACCTCGGCGCAACCCTGCGGAGACAAGTTCCGACTCTCCAGCGGCCAGTGTTATCACCTGGCAGGGGCTTCATCCGTACGACTTCCCCAATTTCAAGTGCCGGCAATTCACGGGCAGATCTGTCATAGAAGGATTTGGCGAGTTGCTTCCTGTGGCGCAGCTTTTCAGTGACGCCCACGACAACAGCTGGTTCCAGGAGCTTGCTTGCCGCCGGGATGGACGTCTTCAACCGGCGGGACATGAGGCGTTGTGCTGGGCTGCTGCCCATGTTTTCCGTAGGTGTATTCCTCCAGTGAAGCACGGCTTTCCAGGGGTCTTCACCATCATGCGCGGCCTTACGCAGAAGATTTTTTACAATCTTCACGGCCGACTCGGCCTTGCCATTCGCTTTCGGGTGTCTGGGAGAGGAGGTCACGTGGTCAAATTCCCACTCAGAAGCGAACCGTGTGAACTGAGCTGTGAACTGAGGGCCGTTGTCTGTAATAACCTTCTCTGGCTGACCATGTCGGGCGAACTGTGCCTTACATCGCTTGATGACTGTCTCTGCAGACATGTCGGGTAGAAGCTCAATCTCCCAAAAACGGAATAGTGGTCGACTATTAGGAGATAGTCTTTCTGTCTGAAGCTGAATAGTGTAATATTTGCTAGTAACATTTGATTTGCTAATGTCCCTTACGGCTTTCCGTAGCGCCACAACAAAGTCACGTGATGTACGTAACAACGTCAGTCGGAATCCGGTCGGTGAATAAACACCCAGCACGAGAGAAGTCGTCCTTGCTTTATTAATGTTATAAGTTAACATAGCCAGAGGGCACAGATCATTACATGGTGTCAGAGTAGCGGAGTTTAAATACCCAATATGGATTCGTACGGCGTTCCAGCTCCACGGATGGACTGGGAATCGGCGAACTTACCTGAAGCATGGAGACGATTTCGACAAACAACGGAGCTAATGTTCACGGGCCCCCTGCGCGGGAAGAATGAAGAGGAGAAATGCAGCTACCTCCTGCTCTGGATAGGGGAAAAAGGACGCGATGTGCACAACACTTGGACACTCAGCGGAGAACAAGCCAAGAAGCTAGAAACGTACTACGATAAGTACACTGAGTACATCACCCCCAAAGCAAACCCGATTTATGCCAGATATAAATTTCATGAAAAGATGCAGGGAGAGAGTGAATCCTTCGAACAATTTGTAACTGAGCTAAAGCTCCTAGTCAAAGACTGTGGCTACCCAAATGCCGACGAGATGGTCAGGGACCGCATCGTGTTTGCCACCAACTCACCCAGAGTGAGAGAAAAGCTACTTAGCCAGGGAGCTGAGCTAACGCTAGAAAAAGCCATAGATGTAGCCCGCTCACACGAGCTAGCAAAGCAACAGCTAACGTTTATGGGCCAGGGCAGCACACATGAAACGGTGCACGCAATAGGCAGAAAGACTTACAAACCGAACGCACCCAAAGCAGCTAACGCTAACTTCAGACAAAGGGACGTTAGCACCGCCGCCAGGGCGTGTAGCTATTGTGGAGGGCTACACGGCGCTAAAGCCACTTGCCCAGCTAAGGGTAAACAATGCATTAAATGCAAGAAGCTCAATCATTTTGCTAAAGTATGCAAGTCTAGCTCCCAGGGACAGACAAAGTACTACCGCGGCACAGTACATGCCGTCGGAGAGAACCCAGAAGAGTACACCACTGACAGAGAACAGGAAGAACTGTACTTCGACAACATTACAGTGGAGAGCACCGCTGTGGGAGAACAGACAGAGCTGTACATAGACTGCATCTCAATAGAGAACAACGGAAAAAGCAACGAGCAGGCTTACGTAGAGGTTGGAATTGGCACACCTCCACAGAAGGTAAAGTTTAAACTAGACACTGGGGCACAGGCCAATACTATTCCCACCAACCTGTTCCAGGCGCTGTTCAAAAATGTGACACTGAAACCAGCAATACACAGACTCACTGAATATGGAGGAGGCGCGCTGAGCGTGAAAGGCACATGCAAACTCAAATGTAAGTACAGAGACAATGCAATGATGCTGGACTTTTACGTCATTGACACAAACGCCCCACCAGTCATGGCAATGAAAACATGCCGTGACCTAAACTTGGTAAAAATAGTGATGGCTGTGAGCGAGGAAAACAATGTCACATCACAGAGCATAATGGATGAGTATGCAGATGTTTTCCAGGGAATAGGAGAGTTCCCAGGCGAGTGCACCTTCCGCGTCACACCAGATGCAACGCCGGTCGTCTGCCCGCCACGCAGAATCCCCATCGCCCTACGCAGCAAACTGAGGGACGAGCTTGACAGCATGGAGAAAGGCGGCATAATCTGTAAGGTAACAGAACCCACAGAATGGGTGAACGCACTCGTCATTGTTGAGAAGCCAAAGACAGGCAAACTTAGAGTGTGTTTAGACCCCAGAGCTCTTAACAAAGTGATACAACGACCTCACTACCCCCTCCCCACGCTGGAGGACGCCACCACAAAGCTCGCTGGAGCTGAGTACTTTAGCGTGTTAGACGCGCGGTCAGGCTATTGGGCCATCAAACTGAGCACTGAATCCTCAATGTTGACGACATTTAACACAGTGTTTGGCAGGTATCGTTTCCTCAGACTGCCATTCGGAATCGTGTCCGCTCAAGACGAGTTCCAGAGACGCGTGGATGAAACATATGAAGGATTGGACGGTGTGACGGCCATAGTGGACGACATACTAGTGTTCGGCAAGACTAAAGAGGAACATGACCAGCGTCTCAGAGCGATGCTGAAGCGCACAAGGGAGCGAGGGGTGCGGCTCAACCCCGACAAGTGTCACATATGCGTGTCCGAGGTAAGCTACTTCGGCCACACGCTCTCACACGAAGGCATCAAACCAGACCCACACAAGGTGAAGGCGGTCAAGGACATGCAACCCCCACAGAACAAAGCAGAGCTGGAGACAGTCCTCGGCATGATCAACTACCTCGCCAGATTTGCTCCACACCTCTCACAGATAAACTCACCCCTCAGACAGCTTCTGAAACAGGACAGTGAGTTTGTGTGGGATGCAGTCCACGACAAGGCGTTCCAAGAGATGAAGAATCTCATTACACAGCACCCAGGTCCAGTACTCTCATATTTCGACCCGCAGAAAGAGCTGCGACTCCAAGTGGATGCATCCAAAAGTGGCCTTGGGGCTGTCATGCTCCAAGATGGCAAACCAATTGCCTATGCGTCCAAGTCACTCAACAGCACTGAAGAAAACTACGCACAGATAGAGAAGGAGCTCTACGCTGTGGTCTTCGGCTGCAAGAGGTTCCACGAGTACATGTATGGACGAAAAGTAATTGTGGAGTCAGACCACAAGCCTCTGGAGGCAATACTAAAAAAGCCACTGGCAGCAGCACCACCCCGGCTGCAACGGATGATCCTGGCGCTCCAAAAATACGACATCCAAATCATCCACCGCCCCGGTAAGGACATACCGGTGGCCGACACACTGTCACGCAAGTCAATAGAACACCACGACAGTGACCTACAGGAAGGGATGGAGGCCCAAGTGCACACAGTCCTCAGCAACATCCCTGTGAGCGACACAAGACTCACAGAAATCAAGCAGGAAACAGCGCAAGATCCACAGCTCACCGCACTCAGACGAGCCACACTCACTGGCTGGCCAGACACAAAGAAAAAGTGCCCGCCCAGCATCCAGGAATACTGGAACCACAGAGCAGAAATCTCAGAAATGGACGGTATCCTGTTCAAAGGTGAGAGAATCATTGTCCCCCAAAAGCTTCGCAAGGACATGATACAGCGCATCCATGCCAGCCACCTTGGCGTGGAAAAAAGCAAATGCCGAGCAAGAGACTTACTGTTCTGGCCTGGCATGGGGAAACAGATCGAGGATGCGGTAGCAGACTGCAGCATATGCCAAGAACGGCGCAGCGCAAATGCAAAGGAACCAATGATGTCACACGCCATACCCGAGCGGCCGTGGCAAGTGATAGGCACAGACCTATTCACATGGAACTCACAGGACTTCATAGTCACTGTGGACTACTACTCCAGATTCTTCGAGCTAGAGAGACTTTACAACTGCACCTCATCTGCCGTCATCATGAAGCTGAAAGCAGCAATGGCTCGACACGGAATCCCCGAGACTATCATCAGCGACAACGGTCCGTGCTACAGCTCTGGTGAGTTCCGCAACTTCTCACAGACATGGGGTTTCTCACACACCACCACAAGCCCCCACTACCCACAGAGCAACGGCCTCTCCGAGAAGACTGTCCAGACGGCCAAACGCATCCTGGACAAAGCCAAAGCTGAGAACAAAGACCCCTACATGAGCTTACTGGAGTATCGCAACACACCGGTGGACAACCTGAAATCACCGGCACAGCTACTGATGAGTCGGAGGCTGCGGTCCATTCTCCCATCAACAGCAAAACACCTGCAGCCACAGATCGCCAGTCAGGAGGATGTTCACAAAAGGAGAGAGGTATGTCAACAGCGCCAGCAGGCATACTACAACCGAACAGCCAAACCTCTGCCCCACCTGCCCGCAGGCACACCAATCCGCTTCCGGCAGGAGGATGGATCCTGGAGACCTGCAACTGTGGAAAGACCAGCGAACACAGAGAGGAGCTACCACATCCAAACCAAAGAAGGTCAGATCTACCAACGCAACCGTCAACACCTGCGACAAAGCAGAGTGAACACTCACACTACACACACACACACTTCACAGCAGACTGTTACCAGCGCTAACAACAACACACAAGCCCATCAGCAAGAGCATGCTGAACCTCCAGACACGAACAATCAGCGACAACCAGACACACAGCCTGGTTACACCACGAGGTCAGGTCGCACGATCAAACCAAGACAAATCCTTGACTTATGAATGTTAAAAAAAAAGAGAATTTTACACCAACCTGTACTATACCTGCTATGTTTTGAAAAGAAATATTTACAGCGTTCACTTACCTTGTGTACCTACCTGCTGTTTGCAGTTACCAGTAATGAAATGAAAAAAAAAGATGAAATGTTATTACGGTGTCACATTTAGACAGTGAAGGAAATGTTTTACACTACTTTGTTTGCAGTCCAGTTATATAAGAGTTCCACTTTCATATTCTTTCTTATTAAGATTGTATTCGCTTATAAACGTGCTCAACGTGGTCTGTATCTCTGCAGAGAAAGCAGCACTTTTCAGAAAAAGGGAGATGTAATATTTGCTAGTAACATTTGATTTGCTAATGTCCCTTACGGCTTTCCGTAGCGCCACAACAAAGTCACGTGATGTACGTAACAACGTCAGTCGGAATCCGGTCGGTGAATAAACACCCAGCACGAGAGAAGTCGTCCTTGCTTTATTAATGTTATAAGTTAACATAGCCAGAGGGCACAGATCATTACAAATAGGTCCATGCTCAAGACCTGCCATGGCCTGGTTGGTACTTCGTGAGAGAGCATGGTCTCCTTTTGCTGATTGTGGGCGTACAAATTGCAGGTCGAGCAGCTGCTTACAAAGTCCTTTATCTCTGACTGCATGTTGGGCCAGTACAATGTCTCTTGAGCGTGTCGGTAGCATGCATCACCCCCTATGTGACTTGAATGTATGCGCGTCAACATTTCTGGGCGGAGTGACTTTGGGATGATGACTTTTTGCCCCCGGAACAGAACTCCGTTCTGCACACTGATTTCATCCCTGAAGGGCCAGTACTCCCTAGCGATGAGGGGCGCTTCCTCCTTTACATCTGGCCAGCCCACGAGAACAGTGTTCTTCAGTGCCTGTAAGCATTCATCTCTGTCGGTGTGTCGTCTGATCTGTTCCAGCCGCTG
This sequence comes from Lampris incognitus, assembly GCF_029633865.1. NCBI lineage: Eukaryota > Metazoa > Chordata > Actinopteri > Lampriformes > Lampridae > Lampris > Lampris incognitus. The sequence continues at coordinate 22,820,992 of NC_079216.1, read as the reverse complement.
GTTAGTCACATTCAGGTACTCTGCCTGGTTCACGTGCTGTATGTCTTCCTGCTCTTGTTGCAGAGAGCAGATAGCGTGTCGCTGATATGCAGTCCCTCTGCCGGAGCATCCAGCCGTAGCTCTGCTGAGCGTGTCGCTTATGAACATCTCTGGGCCTGGTTTGTAGATTACCCTCAGGTCGTAGTTCTGCAGAGTCATGAGCATGCTCTGGAGTCTCTTGGGCGCATTGAGAAGTGGCTTGCTGAAAATAGAGATCAGAGGCTTATGGTCCGTCTCTGCTGTGATTGGGTCGCGGCCATATAGGTAATGGTGAAACCTCTGGCAGGCGAAGACGATACTGAGACACTCCTTCTCAATTTGTGCATAGTTTTTTTCGGTGGGGGTAAGAGCCCTCGAGGCAAATGCGATGGGCTGACCTTCCTGCATGAGACAACAACCGAGACCGCTCTGGCTGGCGTCGCTCTGGATTGCGATTGGCTTAGTTACATCATAGTAGCGCAGGACGGGCATGGCTGTCGCCAGCGCCTTAAGCTCATGAACCACCGCCTCGTGCTTAGGCAGCCAGTGCCAGGGTGTGCCCTTGTCCAACAGGCGTCGCAACGGCTCGTGGACAGTAGATAGATGAGGCATGAACTTGGCTAAATAGTTAGCGAAGCCAATGAGACGCTGCACGCCCTTGGCATCTGTTGGGTTCGGCATGTCAATAATGGCTCTCACCTTCTCTGGATCGGGCTTCAGTCCAGCAGATGAGAGAATGTGGCCATGAAACTGAACCTCAGCCACCTTGAACTGCAACTTCTTCAGGCCGAGGCGAAGCTTGACCTCGCGGCAGCGTTCCATCAACGCCGCAAGCTTGACGTCGTGGTCGTCCCCAGCCTCCTTGTCTGTGTCCCCGCAGCCGACGACCAGGATATCGTCTGCAATGGGCTCAACGCCCTTCAGACCGGCGAGGAGCTCGTGCTGCTTGCGCTGATATACCTCGGGCGCCACCGATACTCCAAATGGTAGCTTGAGCCACCGCTTCCTCCCCCAGGGGGTCCAGAACGTGGTCATGAGGCTACTCTCATAGTCCAGTTTGCATTGCAGGAATGCATCCCGAGCGTCCACTAACGTGAAGACTCTGGCCTTGGGCAATTTATACAAAATGTCCTCCAAGGTAAGCATGATGTAGTGAGAGCGCTTTAGGGCTTTGTTCAATGGTTTAGGGTCAATGCATATTCTCAGATTCTCCGGTTTTTTAACAATCACCATGTTGCTGATCCAATCTGTAGGATCTGTGACAGGCGCAAGGTGGCCGTCAGCCTCGTACTTGTCCAGCTGGGCTTTGACTGCTGCTTTCATTGCGATTGGGACATTGCGAGGGGCACTCTGTACTGCAGCAACACTAGGATCAAGGTCAAAATGGACCTCCCCAGGCACGGATTCCACAGGGGAGTTGAACACGTCACTGTATCTGTTGATAAGCTGTTCTTTAGTTAGGGCTCCTGGTTGTGTGTGTTCCATTTTGAGCACATCCTCTGGAATTGTGAAATGCATGAGCCCTAAGCGTTCACAGGTGGAGCCTGACAGAAGAGGATGTTGGCTGGTCCTCACTATTTCGAATGAGAGCTTGTGTGTTTGGCCTCTCACAGTACAGTCAGTCTCAAAGGTGCCCATAGAGCTCAGTGTTTCCCCCGAATACAGCTTCAGTCTGGTGTCACTCGGGCGGAGAGGTGTGTTTGGGGCCAGCCTTTTCTTGTCTTGAAAGCCCATTACATTGCAGGTGGCTCCAGAGTCCAGCTGACATTGTTGTGGCTTGTCGTGGAGTTTCAGAGTCACAAACCACTTCTTTCCTTTGGTGTGCACTGCGCCGATTGACTCAAACATGTACAGATCATCTGCATCATTACTATGCTCTGGGGGTTCTTCTGTGTATTCCACACAGTTTACCTTGCCCTCAGCATGCCCCTTTTTGCTCTTTAAGCACACTTTAGAAAAGTGATTAAGTGTCCCACATGACCTACATTGTTTCCCGAAGGCCGGGCAATGCTCTCTGCCCCTTGAATGCGAGCTGCCACAATATTTGCAATTGCCTGCATCTCCTGCTGTTCTGGGTGGATTGCTCTGTTTCCATTGGTTTTGTCTGGGTTGCCTAGCAACGGCATGCACTGCCTCCGGCTGCGGTGTTGTTGCAAACTCCATTGCTCTCATACGGATGTCAGTTTGCTCTGCTGCGCGACACATGTCAATAGCTGTGACTATGTTCAAATCCTTCTCTCTCAACAGCCTGCGCCTAACGGCCTCGCTTGCAACTCCCAGGACTATCTTATCACGGATCATTTCATCTTTCAACTGTCCATACTCACAGGTTGCTGCCCTCTCTCTCAGTCTCGTCACAAAGGTATCAAACGATTCTCCTTCCTCCTAGTTGCAACTCCCGAAAATGTACACTACCGTTCAAAAGTTTGGGATCACATTGAAATGTCCATATTTTTGAAGGAAAAGCACTGTACTTTTCAATGAAGATAACTTTAAACTAGTCTTAACTTTAAAGAAATACACTCTATACATTGCTAATGTGGTAAATGACTATTCTAGCTGCAAATGTCTGGTTTTTGGTGCAATATCTACATAGGTGTATAGAGGCCCATTTCAAGCAACTATCACTCCAGTGTTCTAATGGTACAATGTGTTTGCTCATTGGCTCAGAAGGCTAATTGATGATTAGAAAACCCTTGTGCAATCATGTTCACACATCTGAAAACAGTTTAGCTCGTTACAGAAGCTACAAAACTGACCTTCCTTTGAGCAGATTGAGTTTCTGGAGCATCACATTTGTGGGGTCAATTAAACGCTCAAAATGGCCAGAAAAAGAGAACTTTCATCTGAAACTCGACAGTCTATTCTTGTTCTTAGAAATGAAGGCTATTCCATGCGAGAAATTGCTAAGAAATTGAAGATTTCCTACACCGGTGTGTACTACTCCCTTCAGAGGACAGCACAAACAGGCTCTAACCAGAGTAGAAAAAGAAGTGGGAGGCCGCGTTGCACAACTGAGCAAGAAGATAAGTACATTAGAGTCTCTAGTTTGAGAAACAGACGCCTCACAGGTCCCCAACTGGCATCTTCATTAAATAGTACCCGCAAAACACCAGTGTCAACATCTACAGTGAAGAGGCGGCTGCGGGATTCTGGGCTTCAGGGCAGAGTGGCAAAGAAAAAGCCATATCTGAGACTGACCAATAAAAGAAAAAGATTAAGATGGGCAAAAGAACACAGACATTGGACAGAGGAAGACTGGAAAAAAGTGTTGTGGACGGATGAATCCAAGTTTGAGGTGTTTGGATCACAAAGAAGAACGTTTGTGAGACGCAGAACAAATGAAAAGATGCTGGAAGAATGCCTGACGCCATCTGTTGAGCATGGTGGAGGTAATGTGATGGTCTGGGGTTGCTTTGGTGCTGGTAAGGTGGGAGATTTGTACAGGGTAAAAGGGATTCTGAATAAGGAAGGCTATCACTCCATTTTGCAACGCCATGCCATACCCAGTGGACAGCGCTTGATTGGAGCCAATTTCATCCTACAACAGGACAATGACCCTAAACACACCTCCAAATTGTGCAAGAACTATTTAGAGCAGAAGCAGGCAGCTGGTATTCTATCGGTAATGGAGTGGCCAGCGCAGTCACCAGATCTGAACCCCATTGAGCTGTTGTGGGAGCAGCTTGACCGTATGGTACGCAAGAAGTGCCCATCCAACCAATCCAACTTGTGGGAGCTGCTTCTGGAAGCGTGGGGTGCAATTTCTCCAGATTACCTCAACAAATTAACAGCTAGAATGCCAAAGGTCTGCAATGCTGTAATTGCTGCAAATGGAGGATTCTTTGACGAAAGCAAAGTTTGATGTAAAAAAAATCTTATTTCAAATACAAATCATTATTTCTAACCTTGTCAATGTCTTGACTCTATTTTCTATTCATTTCACAACATATGGTGGTGAATAAGTGTGACTTTTCATGGAAAACACAAAATTGTTTGGGTGATCCCAAACTTTTGAACGGTAGTGTACCTCTCGTATATTGTGTTTTTTGCTGGCTTGAAGTATTTCCCCAACTCTCTCAGTATGGCGTCAGGATCCCCTTGATCATCTTCTGAGAGGTTCAGATTGTGGCGGTAAATATGCCTGCATTCACTTCCCATCACACTTCTTAGAGTAGCCGCTTGTATTTTCTTGTCCTTGCCAAGTATGCCCGTGACGAGGACGTAGTCTTCATATTCGGCCCGAAAAATGTCCCAATTGACACTCCAATCGCCTGTGAAGCTCATCGGGGACGGTGGTGGAATATTCACGTTAGCTGCCATTGTATGTGATGCTATCGGCGCCGGTAATGCTAGCGTTAGCTCCTCTGTGACAACGTCTTCAGCAGAAGTACTTTGCTCTGAATCGGAATCCTCCGACATGTGACCTACTCAGGCCTACAAACTTAAACATGCGAGCTAGTAAAATAAGAAATAAGTTCTCCGACTTCTGGCACCATGTTTCAGTAGGCTATCTTATAAAGAATGACACACACACGAGTTGCTCAGTGCAGCCAAGTATATTCCAAGTGATGTAACATGTTCCTGAGCGCGGGTCATGTGTATCCAAGGTAAACTAGTGGATAGCCGATGGCATCGATCTATCTAGACCCGTAACAACACCCGCCAGCCAGCGGCTAGCGTGTCTTCTTATCCATGCACGTTACAATACTGTTCTCTCTAACACAATTGTTTCAACACCACATTGCAATATCACAGGCTAAACATCACATTACAATATCACAATGAACTGGAACTCTTTTTTTTCTTTTTCTCTGGAACTGGCGGCTCCGGTAACTCACTTGTAGGTGGTTCTTAACTCACATCCGGTGCTGTAGGTAGAAGGCCCGTGGAACCTCCCTCAGTGCTCAACACTGGCACCGGGTCTCGTCCAGTCACCTCACTAGGCGCGGTGTGTGTCAGTCTGGTTCGAACTTGATCCACATGCCTCTTCATGGTTTGACCACTTCCAACAGTGACAGTATAGGACACTGGACCTGATGAGCTCTCGACGACGGCGGGGATCCATTTGGGACTGTAGGAGTAGTTCCGAATGAATACTTAATCTCAGGTGCAAAACTCCTCAGTTTGGTGTGTCCGTCGTGGGCTTGTTTCTGTTTCATTTGCTTTTGCTGCACTTTTGTTTTCACGTCTGGTGTGAGCAGGTCGAGAGTGGATCTGAGTCGGCGTGACATCATCAGCTCTGCAGGTGACAAGCCTGTAGTCCCATGAGGTGTGATGCGATAACTGAACAGGAATCTTGACAGTCGGGTCTGCAGTGTATCTCCTTTCATCTTCTTCATCCTCCCATTGAACGTTTGCACTACCCTCTCTGCTAGCCCGTTCGAGGAAGGGTGGAACGGTGCTGACTTCACATGATGTATTTGTAACGGGGGCAGTCCTATGCTGTTCTCTGCTGGTCAGCCTGCTGCACGCCCGTCACTTCCATCATCAGCTCTGCGTTGTGTTCTATTTTCGGTGGGGTCCCAGGTGTTATGGGGGGCCCTCAGTCTCTCATCATCATCATCATCATCATAATCAAGGAAGGAGGGGGGACACACAGGACTCTATTTGGCTCACCTTGCCATTTATTTTGGTTTCAAACCCTTCGACAACCGTCCAGTCCTCCAGCGGGAGCGGTGTTTCTTACGGACGTGGGGGTCGAAGTTCAACCACTGCCCGGACTCCACTCGTGTGCGTTAGAAGTAGAAACCGTCCACGGGACTCCGATGTAAGAAAGGATAAACAAGTATTTTATCCCACAGCTTGCAGTATCTTCTTACAGGGATACTCAAGGTTACGTTCTCCTCAACCCGCAAAACTGTCCCACGGTAAGAAACACGCGTGGCTCGGCTCGATTGCTGCTTGAGACTCCTCCCACAAAACAAAAATGGCCTCTCCCGCGTTCCGTCTTCCGTGTACCCATAAGACCTCTCTCTTAAAACGACAGTACACGTATATGACGGTCGTTGTAAAACACATAAAAGTAAATAATGACATAAAATAAAATGTAGTAAACACAAATAACAGCACACAGACAGGATTTGGTGATATTTCATACTCAAACAAAATAAAATAAAAACATTAATTTTAACCTGGTTACATTCACCCCTCCTGAAATTCACCAACATCCTGACAGCAGGATAAAAAGAGAAAGAGGAAAGGAAAAGCCCATCACTGACTACTGGCACAAGTGAAAAGAAGGACCTAGTCCTCCAGTCAACTTAGGAGCTACCTCGGTTACGAGGTCCAGAAAATAATGAGGTTGATCAAGTCTCAGAATTCCCTTAGATCAATGTGACGCCTGATACGCCACACCATGCACTTGGCCCAAAACAACCCTGTCTGATAGACACCTAATAACTCACATTAAACTAGTTTGAATGACTCCAACCTCCATCAAAGTTCAAACCCTCACACTCCGTAGAAATGGCATCTGAGCCATAGATTCTATTAACCTGTTCACTGACCTCACCACCCTCCCTGTGCGTGTCCTAACCCGACCATCGCTCTCTACTTGTGTGCGTGAGACAGTGCGAGCTGCAACATCTGTATCGAGTGAGGGTGGTGCCCCTGTGTGCGAATCAGTGTGAGATATAACACCTACATCGAGTGAGTGTGATGCCTCTATGTGTGGTGCATGTGTGTTGTGTGGTGCGTGTGTGTTGGGTGGAGACTGAGCAGTGGCCCCCACAGGACTGACTACCAGACTAGACGGAATGAACTCTTCCGCTTCTGCCCACTCAGATCTAGGTGAGTCTCCAAGTGATGAGACTGCTAGCCCCACTGCATCCCCTGAGACCGTCAGGCCATCTGCACTGTCCTCCTCATTGGACCCTGCGCAGTCAAGCAACTGACTGGTTGTACTGGACTCCTCACCCTGATCTAACTCAGGGAGGGGCAAGAAGTTGACCTCCAACAAACGGTTCCTGTGCACCACCCTGGTGTGCCCCTCTGCATCCTGAATCTTGTAGACGTGGATATTGGGGTTGACACCGACAACCGTGTACACTCCGTTCTCCCATTTGTCCGCCAACTTTCTCTTCCCTCGCTCACTCTGGTTCGCAACCAAAACACGATCCCCGACAGACAGGACAGTGCCCTTGGCATGTCTGTTGTACTGTCGCGCCTGATGCTGCTGCTCAGCCGTGGAGTGCTTCTGAGCGATCTCCATTGCACTCCTTAGACAGGAAAGCAGAGACTGAGCATAAGAGTCATAATCAACAACGTGAGGGTCATGCAAAACCTGCCTGAACATAACATCCACCGGCAGTCTTGGGACACGCCCATACATCAGGAAGAAAGGCGCGTAACCCGTGGTCTCGTGAACAGTGGCATTGTACGCGAGCGTGAGAGAATGGATCTGCTGAGGCCACTGTTGCTTCTGCTGAAGCGGAAGGGAACGGAGCATATTCCCCATCGTGCGATTAAACCGCTCTGTCCCGCCATTACCCATAGGATGGTAGGCCGTCGTGTGGGACTTCGCTACACCCGCCAACCTGAGAAGCTCTGCAATCAGGTTGCTCTCAAAGTTTGTGCCCTGGTCAGAATGTATTCTCTCCGGAAACCCGTAAACACAGAATACATGATCCCAGAGTTTCTTGGCGACCTGCTTCGCTGTCTGATTGGCGCAGGGGAATGCGTGAGCAAGCTTAGTGAAGTGGTCAGTAACCACTAGGACATCGACCGACCGCTGCTTACTGTCCTCAGCGGACCAGAAATCCATACACACAAGCTGCATCGGTGCGGAGGTTTTAATGCTCTCCAGGGGCGCGCAAGCAGCTGGCTCTGGGGTCTTCCCAAACACACATCTCCGACAGCATCTGACATATGCTCTGATATCCCTCTCCATGTCAGGCCAATAAAAACGCTGCCTTGCAAGAGAGAGAGTACGGTCCTGGCCCTGATGACCAGCGTGATCGTGGATGCCAGACAGTGCCTTGTCTTTCAGACTCAGAGGTAAAACATACTGAGACCTCCTCTGCTTGGACACTGGGTCCTTTGTCACCCTGTACAAGACACCATCATTGACTTCCAACTTCTCCCACTGTTTCAGCAGCCTGAGGACCTTCTGGTCAGCACCATGCCTCTCACGCCTCGATGGCCGCTTCCGAACAGCGACAAAGGGCAACACCTTGGAGATGCAGGGGTCCTGCTCCTGACTCAACCTGAGCTCCTCGGTGGATAACATTGGCAGTGTATCCTGACCACCCGACAGATGCTGAACGTGCTGGACCAAACTGAGTGCTGTGAATACTGATGCATCAGGCCAGTCACATTTGGCTTGACAAAAAGCCCTGACCTCAGCTGCATCACAAGCAAACCCAGATCGCGCACTACTCAGTGTTTGGGACTGGCAACTGAGTCTGAAAACATCCTGCACAGAGTCCCCCTCAACCCCGTCGGCTTCCTGAACAAGGGCCGGGTAGGGCTCCCTAAGTAGCCTCTGACTGACGGGCTTGGAAAAAGGGTCGCGACTCAATGCATCCGCCACCACGTTTTTCTTCCCTGGCAGGTGTTTGAGATCGAAGGTGTAAGACGCCAACTTAGACACCCAGCGGATCTCACACGCGTCAAGCTTCGGCTTCGTTAGGAGATAAGTCAGCGGATTATTATCTGTCCAAACGGTGAAGCTTTGACCCTTCAGCCAGTGGCTGAACTTTTCACAAACACTCCACTTCAGCGCCATGAACTCCAGTCTATGAGCTGGATACTTCCGCTGTGAGGCACTGAGGGACTTGCTTGCAAAACCAACAGGTCTGGCCTTGGACTCTCCTCGGGGCACTTGAGACAGCACCGCGCCGAGTCCGTCCAAAGACGCATCGACCGACAAAATGAAAGGCACCTCAAAGTCTGGATGGGCAAGCACCACACACTCCAGTAACATCGTCTTCAACAGATCAAATGCTTCCCCACATTCCACCGTCCAGTCTGCGGAGGTAAGCTTACGGAAGCTGCCATGGGGCTTCTTATCCTTAGCCGACCTCCCCCTCCTCTTTTGTCCAGCTGTAAGGGCGAACAGTGGCTTAGCCACGGAGGAGCAGTTCGGGAGGAAATGCTGGTAGTAAAATACCATACCAAGGAAAGATTTGATCCTACGAACAGAAGGCATGCACCCATCACCTTCCATGAGATCCTGCACTGTCATGTTGGAGATGACCTCTACTTTGGAGGGATCGACAGACACACCTCCGCCATCAACCACGTGGCCCAAAAACCGCACCCGCTTCTGCAGCAGATGACACTTCTTCGGAGCCAGTTTCAAGTTGTTCTCCCTCAACCTCTGAAACACAGTGCGGAGCCTCGACAGAGCCTCAACCTCTGACGGCGCGAAGACAAGAAGATCATCAAGATAGCACAAAAGCTTCGTGAAGTTCAGATCCCCAAAGATCCCAATCATCATTCTCATGAAGGCTGCAGGGCTATTACAAAGGCCCTGTGGCATGCGATTGTATTCATGCAACCCAAGGGGAGTCGTGAAAGCAGTGTACTTCTTGTCATCTTCATGCATTGGGATGTTGAAGAAGCCAGAGGTGAGGTCCATCGTACTAAAGAGGCAGTTACCACCCAGCGCGGCAAGACAGTCCGACTGGTGTGGCAAGGGATGAGCGTCTTTCAAGGTCCGAGCATTCAGCCATCTGAAATCAGTGCAGATCCGAAGCCCGCCATCCTTCTTCCATACCATAACCAGCGGTGAAGCGTATGCGCTCGAGGACTTCCGGATAATCCCTTTCTCCTCCATATCAGTGAGAACCTGTCTCAACTTCTGATAGTGGGCTGGGGGAACCCTCCTGTAGGGCAAGCGAAAGGGGCGCTCATCCACCAGATGGATGCGATGTGTGTATCCTGTGACCTCGTCACAGTCCAGAGAGTCCCTGGAGAAGATGTCATGGTACTCGGTGAGCAGCTGAGTGAGCTGGGACTTGCATGCCTCACTAACCTGACAGGAGCTGAGGTCAATGTCACTGAGTCCGAGCTCTGACAAACTCCTAGCCGGCTGGACAGGGGGACAGGCACTATCTGTGGCGTTGGACTCATGCCTCCCTGCAACTGATTGCAGTCCCTGGAAAACATTAAAGTCCTCAATCGCCAAGCATGGAAACACATCAGCCAACTTGCAGTTCCTTTTCAGTGTGATGGCTTTGTCAGATGGATTGACAACAGTCATGGGTACCCACCTATCACCCCAGAGCGGTGTGACAAGTCGACCTACGAGGACACTGCGTGGCATGGCCTTGGAGTCTGTCGGCTCCACAACAACAGTGCTTCCAGCTGACATAGGCACCTTAGCAGGAAGTCTGCCCCAGACTAAGTGCTCGTGCCTCGGTAAGAGTGTCACGGCCTGGGTGAGCTTAACAGTACCTATCTTCTCAGGAACTGCACCACCCCTCCAGCGCTCTACATTCGTGAACATGGACAAGAACTGTTCAACGTCAGGACTAGACGGATGTTCCTGTCTGGACGCGATGTCCCAGTACTCAGTACCACTCTTGAGTACATGGGCCACATGTTTAATGACGTTTGTGCCGACTATCAGATCATCATGCTGACCGGGCACGACCAGAGTGGGTATGACAAAGGAAACACCATAAAGCTGCATGTTGAGGTCATAAAAACCATCAGGCCTAGTCTCCAGACCACCGCAGCCAATCAAGACAATGTTCTCTTCAGGCTGCTGCTTCTCAGGTAAAACACCCCCAGAGCGGAGCTTCTCTACTGCATTTTCACTGATACTGCATGACATAGAGCCAGTATCCAACATGCCATTAAGCTGCACACTCTGGTTGATAAGAACAGGAGCATAGAACAAGTCACTGAAAGCCTGAATCCTCTGTGTCGCCTGAATGACCATACGCGAACCCTGAGGTGCTTTGGCACACTTGTCTTCATACAAGTGAGCCAGGTCGGAGACATCAGTGAGGGATACATCTACATTACCCACACCATCCCTCTCTAGGTGTGGGTTTAGTAGTTTAACGGACGAGACTGACGACCAGCTCTTCCACCAGGCTGAGAACGGAGCTGGTTGGGCGGCTGAGGGTGAGGACAGTCCCTCTTCCAATGACCAGGAGACAAACAGTTTATACATCGGTTCTCCCGGCTGCAGTGGGAAAATGTGGAGTGATCCGGAGACTTACAAACCCTGCACAACCTCTGCGGTGCGTCTGACACCTGCCCTGCGGCGCTAGCTGGCGGTTGAGTCTGCGTCGGTGTCCGGACTGCAGCGCTAACTGGAACCTGAGTCTGCATTTTGACCAAACGGTCTAGCAAGCTCACCAAACTCCTCATATAATCATCACCGCCAGAGACAGGTGCAGGAGACGGTGTAGGAGACCTTGCACAAAATGGTATAGGAGATGACGCATGAGCCGGGACGGGAGATAGCACCACCGGCACGGTCGTGTTCAAGTCGGGAGCCATGTCGACTACAGGGACATGAACCTGTGAATGGAACCTACGCTCTACCGCGCCTGCTTCACGTTGTCCACCTGCAGCAACACGGGACTTCCTCTCCAGCATGTGCTCATCAAGCCTCTCCTGGATCTCGCTAGCAGACCATTTCCCTGCGGACTTGAACTTAAAAACATTGGCAAGAGACTGATCTGGACAGTGTTTGATAAACATCATGCTTACCTCGTGGCTTGGCTCTTCAATACTACGGCCCTGCCACTTCAAGCATTCGTCAGCCACCTCCACTGTCTTATTAAGCCTAATCCAATACTCCATAGCGTCCTCACCTGGCTTGGGCAGCGTACTGTAAAAGTCCGCCAGGGGCATGCTCGAGTATGTGAAGTCACTAAAGTGTTGCTTCAGTACATCAAAAATAATGTGGGGGTTCGCTATGTGGTCGACAGATGTGTTGCGCAGCTTTATCCTCACCACGTCCCCTGCTTTCCCCATAAGCTTAGCTAGAATCTCATGTGACTGCTCACTAACTGGAATGGCTCGCTTCCTCAAATACAAAGTCATAAGGCTCTCCCACTCATGAACTGTAAACTTATCAGAGCTATCGCCCCTGAAAATAGGAGGCTCCCTAGCGTCTGTCTGCATTACTACTCTAACACTAGGAGCTGTCTCCGAACACGGTTCAGCAGACCTAGCACTGTCTGTGTGTGTGTTTCTAAGCATTTGTGTTTCCTGCAGCTTAGCAGTGATTGACTCTCCTATCTTCTCTGCTAACCGAGTAATGAGCATGGCTAACTCACCCACTGGCTGCTCGCTGTTACCCAGCACAGCCCCTTCGCTGATAACTGGCCTGGCCCATTCTACGTAGCGTGTGGAGGTGAACTGAGGAGTGCCAAATGTGGTCGGGTCTCTAGGTCCTGGTGCTCTGGTGTCTGGTTCCCCGCCCTCTAAGAGCTGCCCGAAACTCCTACCTACACCTAGCCGTAAACCCCCACCCACATCTAACTGGTACCCCCTCTCCATAGCACACTGGCGATCCAAAAGATCCTGATCAGCAATGTTACCCCCACCTACGTACGAACCACCCTCTGCCATGTTCCTACCTCTAACACTCAGATAAAATAAAAAATAAAATAAAAAAGTGAAAAGCTCAATTCATTTAAATAATTGAATCTAGAAATCACTAAGAGATTGAAACAATCACACACAATCAACAAATTCACCAATAGATTAATCACATATGCACATATCCAGTAGTTTAGATCAATAGATTATTCACACGAGTCCTTCAATCACATCAACATTAACCTTTTTTTTTTCGTGTGTTTTTCTTCCTTCAGTATATACAAATGTCCTGTTCACAAGCCCAGTCCATGGTAACCACAGCTATGACTGTTCAGTGTCCACACAGCTCAACTCCAGTCCACTGTAACATGAGTGTACAGTCTATAGAAATACCTGAGGACGTCTGGGGCTTGATGACGACAGCAGCCTCCCGCGGCGAGCAACTGATGTCACTCTCAGAATCCAGGAGGGTCACGGCACCAATGTAACGGGGGCAGTCCTATGCTGTTCTCTGCTGGTCAGCCTGCTGCACGCCCGTCACTTCCATCATCAGCTCTGCGTTGTGTTCTATTTTCGGTGGGGTCCCAGGTGTTATGGGGGGCCCTCAGTCTCTCATCATCATCATCATCATCATAATCAAGGAAGGAGGGGGGACACACAGGACTCTATTTGGCTCACCTTGCCATTTATTTTGGTTTCAAACCCTTCGACAACCGTCCAGTCCTCCAGCGGGAGCGGTGTTTCTTACGGACGTGGGGGTCGAAGTTCAACCACTGCCCGGACTCCACTCGTGTGCGTTAGAAGTAGAAACCGTCCACGGGACTCCGATGTAAGAAAGGATAAACAAGTATTTTATCCCACAGCTTGCAGTATCTTCTTACAGGGATACTCAAGGTTACGTTCTCCTCAACCCGCAAAACTGTCCCACGGTAAGAAACACGCGTGGCTCGGCTCGATTGCTGCTTGAGACTCCTCCCACAAAACAAAAATGGCCTCTCCCGCGTTCCGTCTTCCGTGTACCCATAAGACCTCTCTCTTAAAACGACAGTACACGTATATGACGGTCGTTGTAAAACACATAAAAGTAAATAATGACATAAAATAAAATGTAGTAAACACAAATAACAGCACACAGACAGGATTTGGTGATATTTCATACTCAAACAAAATAAAATAAAAACATTAATTTTAACCTGGTTACATATTCCATTCGGTTTCATGAAAAACTCAAACTCTGCGCTCGTGAAACAGGTTCCATTATCTGAAACTAGAATTTTTGGTAGTCCAAAGACACTGAAGCTCTGACGTAGTTTCTCGATTGTCGCTTGTGATGTGGCTGATTTCACGGGGGAGATGTCCATCCACTTTGAATGTGCGTCCACGATCAGTAGGAACATTTCTCCCATGAAAGGTCCTGCGTAGTCCACATGAATCCTGGACCAAGGCTCCTCCGGCCACTCCCAGGGGTGTAACGGTGCGGCGGGTGGTGCCTTCTGGTGTGTTTGACACTCCTCACATGACTTAAACTCCTTCTCCACATCCTGATCCATACCAGGCCACCACACATACGATCTGGCGAGCCCCTTCATTCTCGTCATCCCTGCGTGTGTCTGGTGTAGTATCTTCAGTATGGTGTCTCTGCCTTTGGTCGGTATGATTACTCTCGCTCCCCAGAGCACACAACCATCTCACACTCAACTCCCTTCTCCTCTGATGATACAGCTTGAGGCGAGTCTCTGTCTCGGCAGGCCATCCTTTCAGGACGTACTCGTGAACTCGGGATAGTGTGACATCCTTAGCTGTCCAGCGCTTGATCTGGTTAGTGTTCAGGAGTGTGTCATCCAGTAGATCCATCATTAAGACGTGTTCCGTGGTGTCACCCTCCTGTCCTGTCTCCGGCACTGGCAGTCTGCTGAACGCGCCCGCATTGGCGTGTTGTTTTCCTGGCTTGTAGAGCATTTTGTATTCATACGCACTCAGGTACACAGCCCATCTCGGTGAACCCATTTGTGGAATAGCTTTCTTCTCGTTGAACAGGTAGATTAGCGGTTTGTGATCTGTATAGATGGTGAAAGCTCTTCCATACAAGTACTTACGGAACTTCTGGATGCCGAAGATGACAGCTAAGCCTTCTTTGTCGAGTTGCGAGTATCCTTTTTCCGCTGGGAAAAGTGTGCGAGACATGAACCCCACGGGTCGCTCACATCCAACCTCCATCCGCTGGGATAGCACAGCGCCCACGCCGTAAGGCGAGGCATCACAGGACAGGATCACGTCTCGGTCTGCACTGTAATGCACCAGCACTGCTTTTGAGTTGAGCAAGTCCTTTGATTTTTGAAAAGCTTCATCTTGCTGCTTTTTCCACGTCCAGCGCACATCTTGTCTCAAAAGTTCGTGGAGAGGGGCGAGCAGGGTTGCCAGGTTTGGAAGGAATTTGTTGTAGTAATTTAGTAAACCTAAATAAGACTTGAGTTCTGTGACGTTTGTGGGGGTCGGAGCTTTCAGGATGGCTTTTACTTTTTCTTGACCGGGTGGAGCCGCTGCGCGTCCACTCTGTTTCCCAGATACTCAACCTCCCCTTGCATGAAGGTGCATTTGCTACTCCTCAAACGCAACCCAGCCTCTCTCAACCTAGTCAGCACAGCGTCCAGATTTCTCAGGTGATCAGCTTCGTCGACGCCACTGACTAAGATGTCATCTAGATATACTGCTACGTAACAAACTCTCCATTGTCCTTTGGAAAATGGCTGGTGCGGACGCCACCCCAAAAGGAAGTCTATTGTACGTGAACAACCCTCGGTGAGTATTCACTGTCAAGTATTTCTTGGATTCCTCGTCCATGCGCCAGTAATGAGAGACGACATCAATGAATCACACAAAGCAGATGGTAACGTGCGGCAGCGGCCATTTAGTTAACACAGGAAGAACAACCGAGACTGCAACGTAGGCAGACCGGAGGGGAGGCTTGGTAACTATAGCAACCACAACCAATACAGGCGTCACCCCTTTTTTTTTCCAAAAGAAAGACCCCCCCCCTTTACACAGTACAACAATAACACCACAGAACACCAGGCAACATCACAGCTCAGGCTATATAACTAGACCTGTAAGGTAAGACAAAACATTATCGCCAGTACACGCAACCAACTGGCCTGAAGTTCCAAGTCCTCTAAATGCCGCGGCAAGCGCCGGCGACGCTCCGAGCGTCGAGGTGCAGCATCAGGTGCAAGAGCAGGCACACACTAGCCAGGGGAGCTCCCTCCAGGCTCGACCTCGACGGGAGGCACAGTCTCATCCCCCAGCCTCATATCGTTATCACAAGGCAGGCAAGGTGCAGGTGGGGGCTCGGCAATGGCTGGCGGTATGTCAGGGCAGTGCGGGGCAGGGTTGTCCAAGTCCTCATCAGACGCGAAATCGTCCGCGAGGGGTTCAGAGGCTGTAGAGGGACCTTCCACTTTGTAGCAGTCACCCAGCCTGACCCTGTAGGAGGTGCGACGGAGTTGAGACCCCGTGAACTTCTGGATATTGCACCATGAACCATCCACGCTCGTAACGAGGTACCTGTCGCGGGCCTTTGACTTATTCCGGTCACCATACCGGTACATCAGTTCACCAGGTCGAATGGCGGGAGGCACGGCCACACGACCAGAGGGCACCTTTGACTTCATGCTGTACGGATGGTTGGTGACACGCTCCGAGTGTTGTTTCAAGATAAGGTCCTGGTCGACCACAGGCAACTGCCTATGGGAGAACTGGTCACGCTGAAGCAGCATTTCACGGGCAGACAATCCACGCGACCTAACACGACTGTTCAGGTTGGCCGTAGCGACAGAGAGTAACAGGGGAGTAACAGCCCTTAGACTCGGGACGAAGAATCTCCCCCTGAATCTCTTGAACAGCCTTCTCCACCACTGGGTTGTTATTGACATTCTTGGCGTTGCCCACCTCAACAACTAGTCTGTGCATAGCGAGGGCCCCATCCGCTGCCAATGCAGCAAAACCAGGGGCAGGGTCCGTCCTGATCACAGCAAAGAGGCCGTTGAGAGGGCACAGACCCACACATAAGCGGGTTAAAGCGTCCCTGAGAGTGTCTCTGCGCTCGTCGTCAATGAGACTCCGTCTGAGGTCGGAGCACTCTGCCTGTATGGCAAGCCAGGCCGACCTGTTGGTGAAGGGCAGAGGTAGGACAGGTCCCATGTAGACCCTGGCCTGGAACGGACCCACAGCGCCGTTATATCCTTCAAAGTAGGAATCAAACACTACATCAAATTCTCTATGCAGGGCGCGGAACTCATCTCTGATGTCAGCAGGCATGATGTTATCTGGGTCCAGAGCGACAAGGTCAGAGGACAAGGCTGACATGGTGACGGGACATATGTGGCGCGGACACAGCATAGGTGGTGGCTTTTCTGGACCAGCCGCGGCTCGCCAGTGAGATTTGGGACACGGATCTTCCCGGACACACCCTGTAGCAAAGTTGGGGCAGGCCACTGCTGTGTGTCAGACTGGTCACATGAGACAGCGACGTGTGGTTCAACAGCCAGCTCACTGTCCACATTGCACAACTCAGGAGGCAGCTCAAGCTCGATGTACTCCCCTGGCCACACAGTAGATTTATCCGGAGCGCGGAGCACGTGCCGTATGGCATGCCTGTCCATCGGTGTTTGGAGGGTGCCGTAGCGGTATATATCCTCGCCCAAGCAGATTTGGTGTTTGGCTGGTCTGATGGAGACGCCATTCTTTTCCATAAAGGGAATTCAAGCCAGGATGTCAGATTCGAGATTCTCAACAAGGCCCTCAAAATAGAGGTCATGGCCATCTCTCTGGAAGTGTGTCCGTGTCTCTCCCAATACTTTCACAAGGGACGAGCCATCTGCTTGGAATGCGGACTACATAATTCCTGTGATGGTGACGCCCAGCCTGGTTGCGCATGAGGCCCTCATCATGTTGCCTATTGCCCCACTATCAACGGTGAGACGCACAGGGCAGTGTCAATGGAAGGCATCGAGGTAAGGGGACTGTTTGATAAGTACACGTTTCACACCATTAGATGGCGCTGGCTCCCCACTAACGCACTCCTCTACCTCATCATCAGTCTCGACCTGCTCTCCCAAAACCTGGCGCGACTTTGCCATGTACATTTTATCTTGGGGGGGCAGAAAGGAACATTTGCTGAGGAAATGATTATCAGGCCTGCTGTTATGCTCGCGCACCAGAACCTGACCCGTGTGGCGAAACCCAAGACAGACAGACACGAGATGACTTCAAAATCTACAAAGGGAGGTTTTATTGTGGGAGGGAAATGTATGGTGAAAAAAAGGCGTTCTGTTAGTGGGATGTGTGAATAAACTATGTGTGGTGTCCCGTGGTTTGCGTGTAACTATGTGTGAGTGTTTTTAGCCAATGTGTGGTGCGGTATGTAAATGACCAGGAGGTGTTGAAAAAATGTGCGTGCACCTGGCGAGAAAGTCCAGTCCGTGATCCAAGAGAGGTTGTCTGAGAAAGTCCAGGTCCGAGATCCGGGAAGTCGAGTCCGAAAGGAGGGGTCCAGATAGAGGGACAAGGGGGGAGATCGCAGGAGAGGTCCGGAGAGAAACGTGACGGTCGCTGGGGACGAGGGAGCCGTGGAAATCGCGGAGGGAGAGTCTTGGGAGGAAACAGAGACACGAAGATAAGACACTGGGGAATAAACAGAATGCAAGGAATGCTGGAGGGCTTGTCAGAACTTCACCGCAGGGTTCAGTACGTCGAAGCACTGAGAGACGTTCTGGGAGGCTTCTTGTAGAAGGCTGCCTGATTGCCACAGGTGTGCCTGATGGATGATGGCAAACACCTGGTGCAGTGCAGCGCTCGTCTCCTCAGAGTGCGAGCCGAGCGCTCGGATGTTTCCGGCACGTCCGAGCTGGGGGAGTGGCTTGAACGTGCCGGGGAGGCAGCTCGGGGCGGTGTAACCACAACAGGACCCCCCCTCCTACGGGAGACACCGGGCGACCGTCCGGTGGCGTTGGGGTGGGCCCGATAGAACTCCTCCAGGAGTGCGGGGTCGGCCAGGTAGGACCGGGGAACCCAGCTGCGGTCCTCGGGCCCATAGCCAACCCAGTCCACCAGGTATTGGTACCCACGCCCCCGGCGGCGTACGGCGAGCAGCTGGTCGACATCCCAGACCATGTCACCACCGTCGAGGACCCTGGGGGGTGGAGGAGCTTGGACAGGGGGAGACAGGGGGCTGGTGGCTACCGGTTTGAGGCGCGAGACATGGAAGACGGGATGGATCTTGAGTGAGGTAGGGAGATGGAGACGCACCGCCGAAGGGTTGACGATGCGGTCGATGGTGTAGGGACCAACGTAGCGGGGAGCCAGCTTCTGGTTGAGGGTAGGGAGGGGCAGGTCCCGGGCCAGGAGCCATACCCTCTGGCCAGGTCGATAAGCTGGGGCCGGCACTCTCCGCCGGTTGGCGCTGCGCCGGGCCCGCTCTGTAGCTCGCAACATAGCGGCCCGGGCGGTCTTCCAAACGCGCCGACATCGGCGGAGATGGGCCCTCGTGGACGGGACCGCCACCCCCAACTCCTGATGGGGGAACAGAGGGGGTTGATAGCCAAGGGAACACTCGAAGGGGGACAAACCGGTAGCCGAACTCTCCATGGAGTTGAGAGAGTACTCCACCCAGGGCAGGTACTTGCTCCAGGAGGCGGGGTTGCTGGTGGTAACGCAACGCAAAGCCGCCTCCAGGGCTTGATTGGCCCGCTCTGCCTGCCCATTGGTCTGGGGGTGATACCCGGAGGAGAGGCTGACCGTGGCCCCAATCCCCTTACAGAAGGCTTGCCATACCTTCGAAGTGAACTGGGGACCACGGTCAGAGACAATGTCCAGGGGAATCGCATGGGGTCGGACGACGTGGGAGACGAGAAGGTCCGCCGTCTCGGCCGCAGAGGGGAGTTTGGTGAGGGCAACAAAGTGGACGGCCCTGGAAAACCGGTCGACAATGGTCAGAATGGTGTCATTGCCTTGGGACACGGGGAGGCCAGTTACAAAGTCCAAGGCAATGTGGGACCAAGGTCGGCCGGGGACAGGAAGGGGGCGCAGGAGACCTGCTGGAGGGCGATGGAGAGCCTTGCTGCGGGCGCAGGTGGTACAGGCTGCCACGAACTCTCTGGTGTCTGCCTCCATGGTGGGCCACCAGAAACCCCTGCGGATGAAGGCCGCCGTTCGGTAGACACCGGGGTGGCAGGCAAGATGGCTGGAGTGGCCCCACTCCAGCACCTGGGGCCGGACAGAGGGAGGCACAAATAGCCGGTTCCGAGGTCCATTGCCTGGGCGCGCTGGGCCCTTCTCACCACTGATTCGATGGCCCAGGTGACGACACCCACCACCCGGGCCGGGGGAAGGATAGTGTCTGGGGCGTCAGGGGACCCCTCGGGAAACAGACGGGAGAGGGCGTCTGCCCTGACGTTCTTGGTGCCCGGGCAGTAGGTGAGGGTGAAGTCGAACCGGCTGAAGAAGAGAGCCCAGCGCGCCTGCCTGGGGTTGAGCCTCTTAGCCGTCCGTACGTAGGTCAGGTTCTTGTGATCGGACCATACGATGAACGGCTGCCCTGCTCCCTCCAGCCAGTGTCTCCGTCCCTCTAGGGCGGCGTGGACGGCCAGCAACTCCCTGTTGCCGATGTCATAATTCTTCTCCGCAGGACTGAAACGCCGGGAGAAGAAGGCGCACGGGTGGATCTTCTGGTCCTCCTCCGACCGCTGGGAGAGGACGGCTCCGATGCCCGTGTCCGATGCGTCTACCTCCACGATGAACTGCCTGCACGGGTCCGGGTGGGCGAGCACCGGAGCCGTTGTGAACAGCCTCTTCAGGGCCAAGAAGGCGGCTTCTGCCTCCGAGGTCCAGGAGAAGGGGCGGAGGTTGGAGGTGAGTGCAGTGAGGGGGGCGGCCACACGGCTGAACCCCCTGATGAAGCGCCGGTAGAAGTTTGCAAACCCCAGGAAGCGCTGGAGTTGCGTCCTGTTGGTGGGACGTGCCCACTCCTCCACCGCTCGGGTCTTCCTGGGGTCAGTGCGGACGAGCCCCTTCTCCACGATGTGGCCAAGGAACTCCACGGAGGCGGAGTGGAAAACGCACTTCTCGGCTTTCACGAAGAGCCTGTTCTCCAGCAGCCGTTGGAAGACCAGGCGGACATGCTGGTGGTGTTCCTCCTCAGTCCTGGAGAACACGAGGATGTCATCCAGGTACACCACCGCGAACGTGTTCAGCATGTCCCGGAGCACGTCGTTGACCAATGCCTGGAAGACGGCCGGGGCGTTGGTGAGGCCGAAGGGCATAACGAGGTACTCGAAATGCCCTAGGTGGGTGTTGAAGGCCGTCTTCCATTCATCCCCTTCCCGGATGCGCACCAGGTGGTACGCGCTGCGCAGGTCCAGCTTCGTGAACACCGTGGCGTGAGTGAGTGGCTCGAACGTGGAACTCATAAGGGGGAGTGGATATTTATTTTTCACCGTGATATTATTTAGCATTCGATAATCTATGCAAGGCCTCAGGCTGCCCTCCTTCTTTGCCACAAAAAAGAAGCCCGCTGCCACCGGGGAAGACGAGGGCCTTATGATTCCTGAGGCCAGGGACTCTGTGATATAATTGCGCATAGCCTCCTTCTCCGGGACGGAGAGGTTATACAACCGACCGGTGGGAAGGGCGGCCCCGGGAAAGAGATCCATGGCACAATCATAGGGACGGTGAGGGGGGAGGGAAAGTGCACTGTCTTTACTAAATACAGGGGCTAAATCGTGATAAATGGAAGGAACACCAGTGAGATCCGTGGGAGGAGGCACGGGTCTGAGGCCGCTGGACGGGGAGTGGGCGGAGCGAAGGCAGTTGGCATGACACGCAACGCTCCAACCCAAAATCCGCCCAGTAGACCAAGAGATGTAGGGATCGTGCCGTTCCAACCACGGTCTTCCTAACACCAGGGGCGCTGTGGGGGCGTGCAAAACCAAGAAACGGATAGCTTCCACGTGATTACCCGAAACAGTGAGGGAAGCAGTGCTGTGTGTGATCTTACCAAGTGAACGACCATCTAGGGCTCGGGCTGTGTCTAGGGGGACGAGTGGAATGCCGGCCTGCCGGGCCAGCGAGTTGTCCATCAAACACTCGTCCGCCCCCGAATCCAGGAGTGCACCAACAGACAGTGAGTGGTTACCCCAGGTGAGAGTGACCGGAAAAAGGTGGTTGTGCTCCTTCTTGGGCTGGGGCTGAGGAAGGGTCGTCAGGCTCACTAGGACACCCCTCACTACTGAGCCGGGTCTTTTTGGGCGAGTCGGGCAGGCCTTGATATAGTGGCCCGACCTCCCGCAGTAGAGGCAGAGGTGGCCATGCATCCTCTGCTCTCTAACCTCCAGCGAGAGCCGTGACCGACCCAACTGCATGGGCTCCTCCTCCGGCCTGGATCCAGAAGCCACCCAGGGTTGCGAGGGGGAGTGTGAGGGTGGAGAGAGCCCACGGGACGCTGACCCAGGGAAGGCACCGGTAGGACGGACGGGGGTTGGTCTATGGGAGGGGCCAGCGCGCGGGGCGCGTTCCTGGCGCCGCTCCCGCAGCCGTTCGTCCATCTGGAGGGCGAGGGTGACGAGCTCGTTGAAGGAGGCAGGGCGGTCCCGAACGATGAGATCTTTGATGGGCTCGCTCAGCCCCCTCCTGTACGCGCTCTTGAGCGCAGTGTCACCCCACCCACTGTCTGCCGCGAGTATCCTTACCTCCAAGGAATAATCTGCCACCGACCTGGCTCCCTGTTGGATGGAATGGAGGCGGCCGGCAGCGTCCTGCCCGTCAGCTGGGTGGTCGAACACCAGATTGAACTCGCGGCGGAAGGCACCATAGTCCGAGGCGAGCTGCTCGGTATGGCCAACCGCCGCTATGGCCCAGCTGAGGGCTTTGCCGGTGAGGAGGGACATGACAAGGGCTACCTTGGTCTCTCCTGTCCTATACCTAGCTGGCTGGTGTTTGAACAGGAGCTCACACTGAGCAAGGAAACCCCTGCACAGCTCGAACTCCCCACCGAAGGCCTTGGGGCAGGGGAGGTTAGGCTCGCACCGGGGGTCCAGTGGGGGTTGACTCGGAGGAGGGGGAACGTCGGGACCAGAAACGGGGAAACCGGAGGCCGAGCTGGGGGCAGAGACCGAGGCCAGGGCAGGGTGGTCGCTCATCCTGGAGACCGCTGTGGAGAGTGCAGCGATCTGCGCGGTGAGGGCATCTAACGCGCTCGTCGCGGCCTGGGAGCCGGACTGAAGATCGCTGATCTCTCCGGTGACACGGGTGAAGGCAGTAGTAAGCTCTGAGCGGAGAGAGGCAAGTTGGCAACTGTGACTTCTTACTACTGCCTCTAGGGGGACGGGGCTCTGGGGCGTCACAGGGACCGTCCGCTCCTTGGGTTTGCCTGGGTCCATAATGGCTTCGACGTTCTGTTATGCTCGCGCACCAGAACCTGACCCGTGTGGCGAAACCCAAGACAGACAGACACGAGATGACTTCAAAATCTACAAAGGGAGGTTTTATTGTGGGAGGGAAATGTATGGTGAAAAAAGGCGTTCTGTTAGTGGGATGTGTGAATAAACTATGTGTGGTGTCCCGTGGTTTGTGTGTATAACTATGTGTGAGTGTTTTTAGCCAATGTGTGGTGCGGTATGTAAATGACCAGGAGGTGTTGAAAAAATGTGCGTGCACCTGGCGAGAAAGTCCAGTCCGTGATCCAAGAGGGGTTGTCCGAGAAAGTCCAGGTCCGAGATCCGGGAAGTCGAGTCCGAAAGGAGGGGTCCAGATAGAGGGACAAGGGGGGAGATCGCAGGAGAGGTCCGGGGAGAAACGTGAAGCTCGCTGGGGACGAGGGAGACGCGGGGAGCCGTGGAAATCGTGGCATGATATGAATCATGCCACAATAGGCATGATTCGTATCTCATTTAGAGAACTGTTTACCCCCGGATAGTGCTGTGAAGAGATCTTCTACTCTAGGAATTGGATACTGTTCGAGTGAGGAGACAGTGTCTACGGTAAGCTTCGTGATTACCTAACACTTGCTGTAGTGTTGTCTTCTTTACTGTCTGTGGGGCGTTCTCTGTCGCTTTCATGTGTTTCAGCTCTCTTGCTTTGTGGCTGCTCTTTATTTCTTTTCACTTGAGCTGTATCTCCTCCAACCAGCCCCTACCTAGCAGGTTGTGACCCTTTCCTTTCACTACTATGAGCGGTAGCTTCTGTCTTTGCTGCTGGTACACTACCTTCACCTGTGCTGCCCCTATCACCTTGACTGGGTCGCCTGTATAAGTCTCTAACTTGATTTTGACTGGCTCAAGAGATAGACTACTTTTCTCTTTACATATCATCTGGAAGGTGTGTTCATTTACTACCGTAAGTCTGCAGCCTGTATCTATCTCAAAGCTAACTTCTCTACCATTCACTTTCATATTCACCAAGTAAGGGTCTACTTTTCTCAAGTGCAACTCACTCATCTTTCCTAACCTGAAAGTCATTCTGTATGAGGTCTCTGTGTATGTGTCTTCTTCTGAGCTATCACTACACTGACTCTGGTTCTCCTGTACCTTATGAGAACGGCGGTGTGAGCTCTGCTTCTTTTCTTTCTTATCAATGGGCCCTTTGCTACTCTGATTATGTCTATGCTTATTACGACAGGCTTTGGCAATATGCCCTACTTTACCACAAGCATGACATTTCTCCTTCTTAAACTTACATTCAGCTGCTGTATGTCTGATTCCCTTACATCTATAAACACTCTACTATTAGTCTCTTTGGAAGTCTGAGCCTCCTGTGTGCCTTTCTGTACATGCATTCACTTCTCTGTTCCCTTTGGGTTTTGCAAATCTTGAGCATTCTTGTTTGCTGTCTCCGCTGCCATGGCAATGGACAGGGCTTTTTCAAAGGTAGATCCGCTTCTGACAGGAGACGTCTCTGTATCCGGTCATCGTTGATTCCGCAGACGATCCGATGTCTCAGCCGTTGCTGTAAGGTGTCACCGTAGTTGCAATCGTGTGCGAGCCGGCGCAGCTCCGCTACATAGTCCATCACTGCTTCATCAGACTTGCGGTTGCGCGAGTCAAACTTGTACCTCTGCACTATTTCGCTTGGCTTTGGATCAAAGTGATTCTTCATCAGAATTACAAGTTGCTGGTAGGTCTTGTCTTTCGGCTTCGCTGGGCTCAGGAGGCTACGCATCAGACTGTATGTCGATGCCCCGACGACACTTATGAGTATAGCTCTCTGTCTATCTCCATCGTCAATCACATTGGCCGCAAAAAACTGATCTAGTATTTCACAATACTCTTCCCACGTCTGATTTTGCGCATCAAACGCCGCCAGCGTGCCAATCGTCGCGGTAGCCATGCTTTCTCTTTAGCTAGCTTACTTTCCCTCTCTTCTAGGCCACAAAACCATCTGCAAACGTCCTCATGTATGTTCCCATCCCCTCCTCGTCGCCAATAAATGTTATATTGTGGAGTTAGAAAACAACGAGACAGGAGAAGTGAGAGTAGACGTAGTCGAGGTAGTTTACTAGCTCCAACTTTACATGTCATATATTCGACAACGACACTGAACTCTCTGGACCGGAAGCGGAAGTGCATTCTCTCTTAGGTGAATGTCTCTAGTTATATAGATGTGGGTCACCACACAGGCCCCCCCAGAATTCACCTACACAAAACAATGCAAAACAGCAAAAGCGCAACTCATGAACATAAAAATAGACTCTACAACAGAACAGTCAATGACATAGTGCAAAGTCACGGGGAAAACAAGTGACGAGTCGGGGGGTGGACCCTGCGGCCATAACGGCTGCGCTTCACAGGAGGGGAAACAGATGGGGCCGAAACCCGGGCCATAGGCGGGGCCGAAGCAGGAACAGAGGCAGGTGCCGGGGCCGACCTAGGAGGGCGTCCCCGCCGCGGGGGTAGGGCCAATTGCATTGGCTCCCCAATGTCCAAGTGAGCAGGCTTGAGACGGTCTATAGCGACCCGCTCCGGCCTGCCCCCCATGTCCACCACAAAGTTCTTATCCCCCGCCTCCAGGACGCGGAAGGGCCCGTCGTATGGGGGCTGCAGCGGGGACCGATGGCTGTCGTGCCTAATGAAGACGTACCTCGCCGATGGCAGATCCTTGGGGACGTAGGACCGGGGGAGGCAGTGTTGAGACATCGGAACGGGAGCGAAGGCACCGGCAGCGCTCCGGGACGCACTGAGGTGAGAGGCGGCCGACCAGGGAGTCGTAGCATCCGGAAGAAACTCCCCCGGAACTCGCAGGGGCTGGCCATACACCAGCTCAGCGGAGGAGGTCTGGAGGTCTTCCTTCGGGGCCGAACGCAGGCCGAGCATGACCCATGGGAGCCGGTCCATCCAGTCGCAGCCAGTGAGGCTTGCCCGCAGAGCGGCTTTCATGTCCCGATGGAACCGCTCACAAAGTCCGTTGCTCTGCGGGTTGTACGCCGTAGTGCGGTGGATCTTCATCCCCAGGTGCTCAGCGACCGCCGTCCAGAGCTCCGAGGTAAACTGGGAGCCCCGGTCGCTCGTGATGTCACCCGGTGTGCCGAAACGGGCCACCCAGCAGCCGATGAACGCCCGTGCTACCTCTGCTGCCGTCGTGGAGGACAAGGGAATAGCCTCTGGCCACCTGGTGGCCCTGTCCACAATAGTGAGGAGGAACGTATAACCACGGGAGGGGGGCAGGGGACCCACCAGGTCAACATTGACGTGGTCAAACCGCCTCTCTGGAACCACAAACAGCGCTAAAGGGGCCTTGGTATGGCGGTGCACCTTGGCGCGTTGGCACACCACACAAGAGCCGGCCCAGGCTCTAACATCCTTACGGAGCCCAGGCCAAACAAACTTGACGCTCACCAATTTGGTCGAGGCCTTCACTCCCGGGTGGGAAAGGCCGTGGACGGTGTCGAAAACTCGGCGCCGCCAGGAAGTAGGCACCAGGGGGCGCGGTTGACCGGTGGAGATGTCACAGAGGAGGGTGGTGTTGGCCGCGTCGAACGTCACGTCCTCCAGCCGTAGCGCCGTAGGGGTCGACCGGTAGTCTTGAACGGTCGCGTCCTTGGCTTGGTCCGCTGCCATAGTGGCGTAGTCGAGTCCCAAGTGAACGGCGTTAACAACCGCCCGTGAAAGGCAGTCGGCGACGGAGTTATCCTTGCCCGACACGTGTTGTATGTCCGTGGTAAACTCGGAAACCGCCGCGAGATGACGCTGCTGACGCCCAGACCACGGTTCTGAGGTTTTGGCCATACAGAACGTCAGCGGTTTGTGGTCCACGAAAGCGGTGAACTGTCGGCCCTCCAATAGGAACCTAAAGTGTCTGGTTGCGAGGAAGAGACCCAGTAGTTCCCTATCAAAGGTGCTGTATTTGCGCTCGCTCTCACGGAGTTGTTTACTGAAGAACGCCAACGGCTGCCAGCCCCCCCCCACCCACTGCTCACACACGGCCCCCACGGCGTAGTCGGAGGCATCCGTTGTAAGGGCTATGGGGGCGGCAGGCGACGGGTGAGCTAGCAGCGCAGCGTTGGCCAGCGCGGTCTTGGCGGCCACAAAAGCCTCGTCCATCCCCGAAGACCAGTGCAGCTCGTCCTTAGACTTCTTACCCCGCAGGGCCTCATACAGGGGACGCATGATGTGGGCGGCACGGGGCAGGAAACGGTTATAAAAGTTCACCATGCCCAGGAATTCCTGCAGCGACTGTACAGTGCGGGGGCGGGGGAACATGGTGACAGCCTCAACCCTGGCAGGGAGGGGAACGGCCCCCTGTGGAGTGATGTGGTGCCCGAGGAAGGTGATGGACGACTCCCCGAACTGACACTTAGCTGGGTTGATGATGAGGCCGTGTTCGCTGAGCCTGTCAAAAAGCTGTCTGAGGTGCGTCATGTGTTCCTCCGCCGACGCGCTGGCCACGAGGATGTCGTCTAAGTACACAAACAAAAATGGCATGTCGCGGAGCACAGAATCCATAAGGCGCTGAAACGTCTGCGCCGCCCCTTTAAGGCCGAAAGGCATACGTAAAAACTCAAAGAGCCCAAAGGGTGTGATGACAGCCGTTTTTGGGACATCCAGTGGGTGGACCGGCACTTGGTGATACCCCCGCACTAAGTCGATTTTGGAATAGATGGCAGCGCCCGCCAGGTGGGTAGAGAAATCTTGTATGTGCGGTATGGGGTACCGGTCGGGGGTCGTGGCATTGTTTAGGCGACGGTAGTCCCCGCACGGGCGCCAACCCCCGTTGGCCTTAGTAACCATGTGAAGAGGGGAAGCCCACGGGCTGTCAGAACGGCGGACAATGCCGAGGCGCTCCATAGTCGAAAACTCCTCCCTGGCTATTGCGAGCTTGGCCGAGTCGAGGCGTCGGGCCCGGGCGTAAACTGGGGGACCCACTGTGGTGATATGATGTTCCACGCCGTGCTTGGCCACCGCCGAGGAGAAGGTGGGTGTGGTGAGCTCGGGGAAATTTGCGAGCAGGCGTTGATATGGATCCCCGGTGGAGAGTGTGTTAGCGAGGCACAGCGCTCCAGCGCCCCCAAGCGTGCAGGGGTATGACGCAAAAGAGACGGCATCAATCACGCGACAGTTTTTAACATCCACCAGCAGGTTGAAAGCACAGAGGAAATCCGCACCTAGGAGCGGGGTGGATACAGCAGCCATCACAAAGTCCCAGCCGAAACGTCGGCCGCCAAAACACACGTCCACATGTCTGATACCGTACGTCCGAATGGACGTGCCGTTGGCGGCGTCCATCTGGGGGCCGTGACTGTCGGTCATCGTGTCCACAGCTTGTGCTGGTAGTATGCTGCGTTGAGCGCCAGAGTCAACCAGCAGCCGCCGGCCCGACAAGGAGTCTCTGATGAACAACAGCTTGCAGTCACGGCCGGCGCCCATAGCCGTTAACAAGCGCCGGCCTTGGCGTTTCCCTGAACCCTGTAACTGCAGGGTTTGCGACACCGTTTTGCTTTTGCCCCAAACCTGGCATGGTAATAACAGAGCCCGTCGTCAGGTTGGCGGCGGGCTGTCACCGCAGCCGCGGTGTCCATATAGTCGTACACAGGTGGTGGTGGGGCGGTCTGGTGGGGTAGCAGGGCATGCACAAACTGTTGCCGGTTGGCCAGGAAAACCCTGTCTGCTTCAGCAGCCAGAGAACGGTAGTCCTTGGAGGCGGCGAGAGGAGAACTGGCCAGTGCTGTGCGTACAGGTGCGGGGAGCTGCCTCAGAAAAATGTGTGTGAAAAGAAAGGCCGGATCAGCCGATCCCAGCACAGACAGCATTTTTTCCATTAAATCAGACGGTTTGCCGTCGCCGAGGCCATTCGGGGACAGTAAACGGTCTGCCTTCTCCAGCTCCGACAGTTCAAATAGTTTCAGGAGGAATGTCTTTATAGCATCGTACTTGCCAGCAGCTGGCGGAGCTTCCAACAGTGTCATTGCTCGCGCCGTTGTCGATGCGTCTAACGCCGCCACTACGTGGAAGTACTGCGTTGCATCCTGCGTTATCCCTCTCAGCTGGAACTGGGCTTCCACATGTTGAAACCACGGCCGTGGATTATGCTGCCAAAAGTCGGGTAGCTTCACAGTAGCGGTGTAAATGCTAGCGTTAGCAATAGCCATGTTGTTAGCACCGGCGTCGTCGTTGTCAAACATACTCGTATTAGTTGTTCGATCACGTCGGGGTCACCAATGTGGAGTTAGAAAACAACGAGACAGGCGACGTGAGAGTAGACGTAGTCGAGGTAGTTTACTAGCTCCAACTTTACATGTCATATATTCGACAACGACACTGAACTCTCTGGACCGGAAGCGGAAGTGCATTCTCTCTTAGGTGAATGTCTCTAGTTATATAGATGTGGGTCACCACAATATCTTGGTTTTGATGAACATGTGAACACACATTTATCAATGTTTACTTTCTTTTAATGAACGTCTTGCAGCATGGAACATTATTACACGTGCATCACTGTCTGGCTAGTCTGAACTGGTCTAGCACTCTGCAGTTATACTGTATCATCTAACTAATGGTGAGGTAGGAGCGCCCTCTAGCGACCTGGTGGTATAACATGTATATCTAGTTCAAGATACCACATAATGGATTGCAGATAATCCGATTAGCAGCTCAGAGTGCATTTCTGACTATCTTTTTGTAAAGCAATGAATTATAACCATTTTAACTGGACGTTTAGTGGATATTTTTAACTATCTTTTCCCATTCAGTGCATTTAGTAGACATTTTCATATCCATTACAGACAGACACTGTTGTGATATAGGTCATGGTTTGGGCACCCATTCTGTGTCAGCACCGCAAAGCGGATTATTACACAAATTGGTGACGACGGTTCACAGGAGCGTCTACCCATTACCACGATAAAACCGGAACTCCCCCCACAACGGAAGTATACGTCACAAAATAGGCACCTGGGCAGCGATCATGTCTCTCATAACCTGGGATTCGTCAAATTGCAGCGAAAAGCACGGACAAAGTCATAAATCCTTGAGCACTTGTCGATTCACGTCCTCCGATAACGACTCCACCCTTCTTGTCACAGTGTCTGGGCCAAGTGACACACTTCCGATGGCATTTTTAATGTGTGTATTTGAACTTGGGGTGGATGGTGTTGTGGTGCCACTCCACGTTACCCTTTTTTGCGAGCACTACAGCCTGGTGACAAACCAGGCAAATCATTTGTCCTTTAACCTACTATGGTAAACAAAAAAACGTGTTCCCATTCTACGTGAAAATTATAAGTTTCTTGCTTTTTTCGTTGTGCCTCCGCCATCGTGTTGGGGGGTACATCTGTCGCCATCGTACACTCCTGTGATTGCAACTATTCCTCAAACAGCTGAATAGGATACATGTCCTTTGAAACGCTAGTTAGTGGTCACACCCACATTTGCATATGAAACTGGTCGTTGGTTTGGGTCGTTATGCCACTGTATTGTTTGTAAGGGTGGGGACACCTGCAGTCAGTTGAGACTGAAGAGGTCACTTGGATGAGTGATGAAACGTTTCTCTCAATAAACGTTGTGTCCAGATGAACTGATTCAAATTTCTGTGAAGTTTGCTTACTTTTAGTCTTTGACCACGTATGACCTATACCATGTTTAACTTTATTTTACATTGCTTGGGTAGGTGCTTAAAGTTAATGTGTAACAGAGTAAAGGTGGTCTTATAAAGTGTCTTCCCCATGTGAACAAATAAAGGCCTTATTGTTAACTGTTGGTTGATAGCAGAGGACTGTATAGGAGACTCACTGAGTGTAGCAGGTCTGTACACAGTAATTGGAGAAATGGCCTTGGTGGGATGAGAGCTGGAGGACATGAAATAAGGAGGGTAGGAACAGGTAACTGCCTTATAGGAGAGATAGTACTGTACTGATTGGCACGCATTCAAGCATCTAGGCTTGTGCGACTTTTCATTGAACATATTATATTAAAGTGTGAAGAGATTTTTGTCTTGCTCCTCATTTAATATCAGAGTGGAATTAAATAATTGCCATGACAAATGACAAAAGTAAAATAGAAATAGCAGCTGCCTAGGGGTCTGAGGGAATGCCTTTGGTTTTTGAGATTGGGCTGCTGCCGTACCCATTACATTACATTACATTACATTACATTACATTACATGTCGTGTTCGGGTCAAATCCGACCGATTTACAACTTAAAGCACTCATAAATATTGTGTTTTACACCTGATTGCCTCAAGGCCTTATGATATCCTCCAAACCGTGCACTTGAACATATAAAAGTGATGATCACCACTTTCACTGAATTTTGAGTGTTTTAGTCAACCTTGTTACACATGTGGTGTTCCGGTCAAAAGCGACCACCATAGGAAATGAATGGGTATCCAGATTATATTCATCCATCAGATGAGAAAACATCCCATTAATTTGGGCATATCTTGCAAATTCCATTAAACCCCCCCCAAAAAAAACAAAACAAAACAAAAACAAAACAAAACGTAATGATGGGCAAGTGGCTGGAATGGGGGAAGTAAAGTGGTACAGTCTATGTTTCTAGGAGAGGTGACTGAAAATGAAATTAGATCGATGGTAGCAAAATCCCAAAACAAGACATCATCTGACAGTGATGGGATTGACAAGAATATAGTGAAAAACACTGTTGACTGTATATTCAAACCTCTAAGCTATATTTTCAATCTTTCTTTTCGTACAGGTATTTTTCCAGACAGAATGAAAACAGCAAAGGTTATTCCACTTTTTAAACGGGAGATAAACACAGCTTTACAAAGTATAGACCAGTGTCTTTGCTTTCACAATTCTCCAAATTGCTTGAAAACTGCTTGTTTGTACAAACAAGTTTCCTCCGTAGGGTGTCTGGGCTCAGCCTTAGAGATAGGGTGAGGAGCTCGGACATCCGGAGGGAGCTCGGACATCCGGAGGGAGCTCGGAGTAGAGCCGCTGCTCCTTCGCATCAAAAGGAGCCAGTTGAGGTGGCTTGGGCATCTGATTAGGATGCCTCCTGGGCGCCTTCCTTTGGAGGTTTTCCGGGTTAGACCCAGAACTCGCTGGAGGGACTACATGTCCAATCTGGCCTGAGAATGTCTTGGGATCCCCCAGGAGGAGCTGGAGAGCGTTGCTGGGAAGAGGGACGCCTGGAGCGCCCTACTTAGCTTGCTGCCACTGCGACCCGACCCCGGAAAAGCAGCTGATGATGAGATGTGATGAGATGAGATGTTATGTTGTATAGCTTTTGTTGGGTGTAAATTGGACTTTATGCCGACGTTGCTGCGTCTGCAATGTGTGTGTGTGTGTGTGTGTGTGTGTGTGTGTGTGTGTGTGTGTGTGTGTGTGTGTGTGTGTGTGTGTGTGTGTGTGTGCAAGTTTACACTTCACAAGAGCTGGCTCAAACTTCAAGACACACAGATTAAAATGAACAATACATTCATAGTTCACAATTTTGAACAGTCCCAGAAACATGAAGTAGTTCTCATTCATTTCTACTGTTTTGTTTTGTTTTGTTTTTAATAAGCTGCTCTGATGGTCGGACGCTTCAACTCGCTGTGTCGTTTCAGATTCGTTGCCGGTGTGGCTGGCGTTCAGACTTGTTTTTTCAGACCCGGCGGGCACAATTTGCAAAAAATGTGACCCCCCCCGTTGGAATCTGTCCTGATTGGTTCATGAAACTCCTTCAAATATTTATATGAACTTCAGCAGCGCCGGTAGCTGCGTCGGAATGCCGCTGCCGTGAAACACAGCACGTTCGCGTTTACGTTCATTAGCTGCAAACGGATAGGATCACTTCGCCGTTCACCAAATACATCAGCACGTTCAGTGCGTTTACGCACAACACTGTGTGTGTGTGTGTGTGTGTGTGTGTGTGTGTGTGGGGGGGGGGGGGGTTACGTGACTGCCATGCCAGGCTATGTTCAAGGGTGTCTTGCTCGTGCCCCCTCCCTCCCCAGGTCGCTGACAGGCCATAACGCACACAGCGTTGTTCCATATGCGCACGGCAGACGAGCTCTCCTCTCCCACACAGCTTAATCCACATATAAGCTAATTAAAAGGGTAGCCCCACCACCAAACGTCACTCATATTAGAGACACGCTATCATTCCCAAATCTGGGGATGATAGCAATGGGAATCCCATTGAAGCTGTTGTTGTCAAATTTGTCTTTTGAGTCATTGATGATTTTTCTGGTCATAAACACATTCATGTTTGTATGTGCCTGGTCTAAATGATTTGTGCACTTTTAGGCTGATTTTTTCCCTTTTCTTTTCTTTTGGTCTTTCCTTTCCTTTCTTTTATAGCCACTGATGTGAAAATAAAGTGATTGTTATGATTATTCACTCATTATCTCATACAGGGTAAATTAGAGGTGCAAGTTTACTTCTAAAGGGCTGTTTCGCCCCGCATGCATGTAACCCTGTGCAGTGTGACCAGCAGATAAGCACTTCCCTCCATCAAGCAGCGGAGACTGGGCTCGTCTTGCGTCAGCTCATTGACAGAGAAAGGGTGAAACTCAGAAATAAAACACAATTACCAAAGTCACTTACATATACAGTAGATGAGTCATAAACACCATACAGTGATAATTGTTTAAAGAAATAACAGAAAATATAACTATATATGGCTATAGTACTGTTACTGTGGCTAACATAAGAGCTTATGAGCAATAATAATGTAGTGTTGTAGAAGCCCCATAACCACTACAGTGTAATGTCATACAGTGTATGTAAGATAACCTATATCACTTATCTAAATAAAGTGAAATTGACTTGCATGTGGCACAACACAATGTAAGAGTAGCCTACTAGCTCACTGAAGAGTACTGGCATGGTGCTAAATGAGCTATCAATCATCATCGTCATCATCAAAGTACTCATATTGAACATCAAATTTAGTAATCCTAATCAACAGAGGTTGAAGAACAGTATGTTAGTACACATCTGGCATGCAACGTAGAAGACTGAAGCGGTTTGAAAAAGGTAAGTGAAGACAAAAAAAACGAAACAAAACAACAAAACATGAGGTCGTCCTACTCGCACTTATCGTCCTTAAGCTCACACGCTTAAATTCATACACTGATGTTATACAAACTACTGCCAGCAGGGGGCGACAAAACCAAACTTAAGGAAAATAATGTCCTGATGGGGACAGAGCAGGGGTGGTTTCACTGTAATATGGTCCTTTGAAAGTCTTGAGGAGCAAAACTCACCTTCTGAGTTGTGCATTAAAATAGTCCTTGATTTGAGATAATGTAGGTTAAAATAATCTGTTTCTGAATTTATGATTATTCTTTCCTGTGTATCATTACAACTACACTACATCAGGCAGTGGCGCTGTTGAGAATATCACCACTAGAAGCACTGTGTAAAATAAACATTGGAATTAGACAGTTGGGAGGCCGTTTCCGTCATCCAAATTGTTTGTACTTTTTTGCAGTTTTTAGACTTTGAATATGGCCTTGTGTGTATCGAGAATAACAACCCTCAGCTTTAACATTGTTTAAACAGGTTTAATTATCCAAATCATATTGTGGTGTGTTGTAAGGCTTTTTCATGTACATATATACATTTTGTACTTGTTTGACATTGAAGATGGAGCAGCAGTCTGCAACGTACTGCCATTTTAGGCTATATTATGTTTTTATAATACAATTTCAAAGATGAAATAGCAATTTCCTTAATAATAATTTCCAGCCCTGGTCCACTCATTTATACAGTGCATCCAGAAAGCATTCACACCCCTTCACTTTCCCCACATTTTGTTATGTTACAGCCTTATTCCAAAATGGATTAAATTGCTTTTTTACTCATCAATCTACATACAATACCCCATAATGACAAAGTGAAAAAGGTTTTGTAGAAATTTTTGCAAATTTATTAAAAATAAAAAAACTGAAATATTGCATGTACATAAGTATTCACACCCTTTACTCAGTACTTGGTTGAGGCACCCTTGGCAGCGATTACAGCCTCAAGTCTTCTTGGGTATGAAGCTACAAGCTTGGCACACCTATATTTGGGGTATTTCTCCCATTCTTCTCTGCAGATCCTCTCGAGCTTTGTAAGTTTAGATGGGGAGCGTCGCTGCACAGCTATTTTCAGGTCTTTCCAGAGATGTTCAATGGGGTTCAAGTCTGGGCTCTGGCTGAGCCACTCAAGGACATTCACAGACTTGTCCCGAAGCCACTCCTTCGTTGTCTTGGCTGTGTGCTTAGGGTCGTTGTCGTGTTGAAAGGTAAACCTTCGCCCCAGTCTGAGGTCCTGAGCACTCTGGAGCAGGTTTAAATCAAGGATCTCTCTGTACTTTGCTCCATTCATCTTTCCCTCGATCCTGAGTAGTCTCTCAGTTCCTGCCGCTGAAGAACATCCCCACAGCATGATGCTGCCACCACCATGCTTCACTGTAGGGATGGGATTAGCAAGGTGATGAGAGGTGCCTGGTTTCCTCCAGACGTGACATTTGGCATTCAGGCCAAAGAGTTCAATCTTGGTTTCATCACACCAGAGAATCTTGTTTCTAATGGTCTGAGAGTCCTTTAGGTGCTTTCTGGCAAACTCCAAGCGGGCTGTCATGTGCCTTTTACTGAGCAGAGGCTTCCGTCTGGCCACTCTACCATAAAGGCCTGATTGGTGGAGTGCTGCAGAGATGGTTGTCCTTCTGGAAGGTTCTCCCATCTCCACAGAGGAACACTGGAGCTCTGTCAGAGTGACCATCGGGTTCTTGGTCACCTCCCTAACCAAGGCCCTTCTCCCCCAATTGCTCAGTTTGGGTGGGCGGCCAGCTCTAGGAAGAGTCCTGGTGGATCCAAACTTCTTCCATTTACGAATGATGGAGACCACTGTGCTCTTCGGGACCTTCAAAGCTGTAGAAATTTTTTTGTACCCTTCCGCAGATCTGTACCTCGATACAATCCTGTCTCGGAGGTCCACCAACAATTCCTTTGACTTCATGGCTTGGTTCCTGCTCTGACATGCACTGTCAACAGTGGGACCTTATATATAGACAGGTGTGTGCCTTTCCAAATCATGTCCAATCCATTGAATTTACTACAGGTGGACTCCAATCATGATGTAGAAACATCTCAAGGATGATCAGTGGAAACAGGATGAACCTGAGCTCAATTTTGAGTGTCATAGCAAAGGGTGTGAATACTTATGTACATGCAAATTTCAGTTTTTTATTTTTAATAAATTTGCAAAAAATTCTACAAAACCTTTTTCACTTTGTTATTATGGGGTATTGTATGTAGATTGAAGAGAAAAAAAGGAATTTAATCCATTTTGGAATAAGGCTGTAACATAACAAAATGAGGGGAAAGTGAAGGGGTGTGAATACTTTCCGGATGCACTGTATACTGCTGCAGTCTTGGTTTTCATAGCACCCTCAATCTAACCAGTCTAGACTAGTGCAGGTGGCTGTTCCTTGACTTAATCCAAGAGGTTAAGTGGTGTAGAAATGCAGGAAATTTGTTTTAAATTAACTCTTTTTCTGAAGGAGGACCCCCCCCTATTATTTTGCATTAGTTTGCTCCCCCATTTTAAAACAACTAGGTGCCCATGCCCCTGATGATGTGTTTGCCTGCACTATGAAAAATGGAATCAATTTAAAAATACATTGTCAAGTCCTTTAATTTTCAAACTCATCAGCACAAGTGTGATCATGAATAATAAATACATGACAAAGTACAATGAGCCTTTTATCTACCAATGATCAATATTGAATGATGCTTTGCAGCAGTTTGGTTGTGGTGTGTGTGGGCCTCCAGCTCATAATATTGCAATAATAATAATGTATGGAATTTTTTTCTGCTTTAAAGTAACTAGTACTACACAGGGGTTATGTAACTAGTACTGAGTGAAAGTACTGTGGCACAGATCCCATGACAATGGCTTGCGTCCTCTCCCTCAACATGCACGGATACGAGAGGCTATGTCAGGATGCCAAACAGGGTTTCCTAAGGTGGTGGGAGACTTCAAGAAAAAAGAAGTCTCACCCTGTGTTAGATTTACTTTCCTCTCCCTTTTTCATGCTTCCTGTTCTGCTCAATAAAAAACTTGTCCATGCATATAACCCCCTCCCCCCTCCATTGGTTCCCAGCTGACGGTTTGTCTGTTGCTCTGCTTGCTTTTAACTTTTTAACTTTAACTTTTAACTTTGATAACTAACAACTTAACAACCCCTTGGTGGATTTTATTCGATCATCAGCTCCTGCACTGACTTGATCGCACTGAATTCTCCGATTCTGTAGTGCTTGAGCTGTGTGTGGCTTGTTTCTAAATTGTGTGTACACAATTTACAGAATACAACATCGAAAGAGGACAACAAAATTATAATGGAATTATAAAATTTATAACGAATATGATGCGCATGATGCCAAACAGTGTCCAGACGCCACCAGAACAGCCCAGTACCCAAGCCACGTGACTAAGAACAAGTTCTGATGAGCTCGATTAGAAAGACTCCGTTTTGACCAGCTTCCTGGACGTGGCTTCTGGACAGCCCAAACGGATTACCGCTCTCAGTGCAACCATCCAGGACACAGTTCTGTGGAACCCCTCCACATGTCCATGGCTTTCCTCCTGCTCGACATCTAACCACCAGTCGTCCTGGGCTGAAGTGGTGGTCTGTGGTCGCAAGAGAGGCTGCCTGCTCTCGCCAAGGCTTCTTCCACCATGCGACCCTGTCTGACGACACTCCGGTCCACCCAGCTGATGTTCATGTAGTTCAGATGCGTCTTGACCAGGCCCTTCTGCAAAAATTGACTCTTCCTAGAGGTGGCACGCCATCCCACTGTGAAGCCAAAACAACAGCCCTCATCCCAAGTAATGACCTCCTCTTCTCGTCATAAGATCCTGAAAGAGGCCGTGATTAGATGCTCTCGAAGTCTTCCTTGCCCTGAGCCGGCAGAGAAATCCATTCTCGGAGCTGATGCCGCTGCTTCGTTACAACAGTTGCTTGCTCGGACAGTACATCCCCAGTCGGTGATTTCAACACATAGTGTGGATTGTGTACTCTTCTGCTGTGAAAACCCTTAGCCAACATTGCCTTGTCCCCTTTTCTCTCCAGCCACATTAATAGTTGGGGATTCCATAATCAGCAACATCCGATTCTCAACGTAGCCACTCATTGTTTTCCTGGAGCCACAGCCCCTGATATACTCCGGTGTTGATCCACTCACTCCCGTCCTCCATCAATCATCGAGTAATCGTTCATGTGGGGACAAACGATGCAGCTCGTCAGCAGTCTGAATTAACCAAAAAGGGTTTTATTGAAATTTTCAGCTTTTTAAGTACTTGTGGAAAGTCTTCTTTTTTTAGTTCAGGTCATATTCCGACACTGGCCTGTGGAGCAGGGCGTTTCAGCAGAATTCTCAGCCTGCACACATGGCTCATCTCCACCTTCAGAGCTCAAATTAATGGTTTTATTGACAATTTTTATCTGTTTTGGGGCCAGAACTGATGGACTCCACCCAAACAGGCTGGGTACCCGGATACTAGTGGCCAACCTGCAGCTTGCCGTACAGTTCTAACCCTGTGGGAGGAAAAATAGTCCTCTCCACGTGCCCGGCTGTTTACATCCCATGCTTCCCTGAGCCTCCGCTTCTGCCTGTGGTGGCACCACGGTGCTGTTTCGCCCGCTGGCTCCCTCCACTGACCTCATCTGTCATTTACCTTCGCACTAGGAGTTTTCCCCATACAGACTATTATTAGGCACCTGCCTGTCATCCACACCACGTATCTAATAGTAGAGACAACAACAACCGAATAGCTGGAGCAAATATCCCCAATTTGTGTGCTATTTGTTGTACTCCCGTTGGTTTTAACTCTGCTTTGACACCAAACAATTTTGGCTTCTTGAATGTGAGATCTCTTGGTTGTAAGTCCTTTATCATCAATGGTTGTATTGTTTCTAATAATCTGGACTTTTTTATGATTACTGAGGCATGGCTGTCCCCAGGGGACACGCTTCCCGATTGAGGCTAAGCCCCCTGATTTTGCATATTTTCATATTCCTAGGCCCTCTGGGCCGTCTGGAAGAGGGGGTGGCCTAGTTTTTTTTATAAGTTAGGTCTGAAGTGCCATCTTGTTACTTTTGGTAATTTTATCTCCTTTGTGATTTTATGGTAATTTCATTGGTAATTTTATCTCCTTGGTGGTTTTATGTTTTTAATCACTGGCCCTCCCCTTTTACTCTGCATCTTAATTTATGGCTCCCCCCTAATTCAGTTGGTTTTATTTTTGAGTTTGTTGTCATGCCAGAATATGAGGCGCTTATTCTTGGTGATTGTGATATTCATGTGTCTTGTCCTTCCCATTCCCTGACATCACTTTTAAAAAAAAAATCTTATATTAACCTCATTCAATCTGTTAAAGGGGCCACACATTCCAAAGGACACATCTTAGACCCTGTACTCTCATATGGTTTCTCTCTCGAGTGTCTTAATCTGGTGGATATGCCTGTGTCTGACCATAAAGCTGTCATTTTCAAAGTCCCACTACAGCTCACTATTCCTAGTCACTATCCTAAAACACATTCTCAACACTGGTTCTGCTGTTAAATTCTGTGATACTTTTATTTCATCATCCTTTAATCCCTCTATATCCCCTCTCAATCCAGGTGCACTGTGAAATTCATTCAGTGATCAGTGCCTATCCACCCTTGACCAAATTGCACTGTTTAAAATTAGGAAACAAAAATAAATCAACCTCACCTGACTGAACAATCACACTCATGCCCTTAGAAGACTGTAGAAAATCAGAATGACAATGGAAGGTCAACAAATCCCAATTATCACATAACACCCTTAAAACCAATGTTAATTTACCAGAAGGCAATTCAGGATATGAGATCAGCGAATTGATATCATCTGAATTGATATCTAGAAATAACCACAATCTTAAAGTTATTTTAGGTTGATTGATTCTGTTATTAATGGTCCCTCCGCTTCTTCTTCTTCTTCTTCTTCTTCTTCTTCTTCTTCTTCTTCTTCTTCTTCTTCTTCTTCTTCTTCATTTTTTTGTTTGTTTGTTTTTGAACCTGATGTTTAGCTGTCTGAAAAATGTCTCACTCAATTTGTAAATAAGGTGGAGAATATCAAGTCCCAAATCCAGCCTGGCCCTTGCATTCGTCCCATTCCCCATGTTAATTCTGCCTATTTTACCCAGTTTCAACCAATTACAATTTCAATGTTAGAGAGTACAGTCTCCAATATGAACTCCTCCCCCTGCATCTTAGACATCATTCCAACTGAGCTGCTCAAGGAGGTATTTTCAACTGTCAGCTTCATTATTCTGCAAATTCTTAATAATTCTCTTGCCTCTGGTTCTTTTCCAGGCAGTTTTAAGCATGCCATTGTTCACCCATTGCTGAAGGAAACTAATTTAGATCCCCTGTCCTTTCAGTAACTACAGACCAATCTCCAAATTGTATTTTTTTTTTAAATCTAAGGTTCTGGAGAGGGTAATTTCATCTCAGTTGATTTCTTTTATGAACAGTTTCCAGTCTGGTTTTAGAACACTTCATAGTAGTAGTTA
Organism: Lampris incognitus; assembly: GCF_029633865.1. Taxonomy (NCBI): domain Eukaryota; kingdom Metazoa; phylum Chordata; class Actinopteri; order Lampriformes; family Lampridae; genus Lampris; species Lampris incognitus. The sequence goes on along the minus strand of NC_079216.1, from coordinate 22,780,443 downwards.
AGGTTACTAATACTAATGTTAATACTCCAAAGGAGTTGAATCAAGTGCAACTACACTTGGTATATATCCGTGAAAACGTTTCACCTCTCATCCAAGAGGCTTCCTCAGTTCGTGCCTTCCTGACTAGACGAAGCTAGTCTGATGAAGCTTCATCTAGTCAGGAAGGCACGAACTGAGGAAGCCTCTTGGATGAGAGGCGAAACGTTTTCACGGATATATACCAAGTCCAGTTGCACTTGATTCAACTCCTTTGGATAACCATGACCTGGATGAATGAGAACATTCACAGACAATGTTAATACTGCTGACTACAGACAGAGGTGATCGCTCGATTTTAGTTCTTTTAGATTTAAGTGATGCCTTTGACAGCGTTGACCTCAGTCTCATTTTACATCGCTTATAGACTCGGGTTGGCATCAAAGGCTTGACTTAGTTTATTATGCTCTAACCCAGTGTTTCTCAAACCAGTCCTCAAGGTACCCCTATCCTGCAGATTTTCATTGTAACCCTGCATAGGTAGCCCTGCTTCTACTTACATGACCAATCATCTCACAGCACTTAATTATGCAAGGTGTGCAACATCTGACATAATTCATTGCTGATTGGTTGAATAACTACAAACAGGTACCTATTCAGGGTTGCAAAGAAAATATGCAGGATAGGGGTTCCTTGAGGACTGGGTTGAGAAACACTGCTCTAACCTCTCCAACAGAACTTCTTCTGTTGTTCTGGGTAGCTCAGTTGAGTTGTGGTGTCCCTCAAGGCTCAGTTCTTGGCCCCTTTCTGTTTCATGCTGCCTCCTGGCCAGTGCGTTCAAAATTACGGTGTGTTTTACCATTTTTATCCTGATGACACTCAGTTATAGATGCCACTAAAAGAATAAAACCCGAATGAAAGGAAAACCACTTTATTTGACATGTACTTACAGTGAATGTGTCTTCTGCATTTAACCCATCCTATTGTACAGAAGCAGTGGGCAGCTGCAGTGCCCGGGGGACCAATTCCAGTTCTTCTTTCCATTGCCTTAGGGGCACAGACAGGAGTATTAATCCTAACAACAAGTCCTAATGCCCTAGAAAATCTCACAACTTACCTCTCTGACATTAAATCCTGGATGTCCAAAATTTTTCTTAAATTTAATGATGATAAGTCTGAGGTAATTCTTTTCGGTCCCCCAAATTCCATCTGCCCTTTTGGTACTAATCGTGATGGTCTGTCAGGTAGTCTTAAGCAGGCTGCTAGGAATCTTGGGGTAATATTTGATGCTAAATTCGTTTTGATAATCAAATCAAACATGTTGTTCAGTCATGCTTTCTCCAGCAAGATGGAGGTAGCCATAATGTAATCTGAGCCTTATCTGTCACAACGAATCAATGCCAATATGGTTGATATTGTCGGTAGGTATTGTATAGTATGCCCTGTTAAAGAGGTATATATTGACTACACTACTGCCCCTGGACCTCTCTCTCAGTTCTCTATATATCCTTCTGCCTTCTACATTACCATAATTCCTCCCCATGGGCCCATGTCTCATTCTCTACATTCCAAACTATGTACACAATTTTCAGGAGCTACAAAAAAGACAATATCAGAGAAAATTATCTGTGGCATGAACCTCCTCCTGCAAGGTAAGTAGTGTTGTTTGACAGTATATACAATAAACATTGTATGCTTGTGCTTGCATGTAGTTTGTGTGTTTCTGGGTGTCTATGTAAATATTTGAGAATGATGGATATGGAAGGAAGATATAGTGTGAGATCTCTGGAATCAATTGTCAAATAAAAAGAGAAAAGGGAAAACGGCTAAAGAAACTGGTGAAGAGGCTCACCTATAAAGTAACTGTAGTTTCATTTTTACAACATGTGCGAGACACCTCATCTCAGGAAATTCCTGTGTAGCATTCAAATGTTTTTTTTCAGCTTTTCTCTACTGTACTCGCTGTCAAAAAAAAAGAAAAAAAGAAAGAAAAAGAAATAAAATTATGATATGTGCATCTATTTTGTTCTGAATTCCCATCTGGACACCACACATGAAAGAAACGTACCCTTCTGCTCTAGACAGATGGATGGATGGATGGAGAGATCACAATGGTTTCTAATAAATACCACTTCATGTATGCTGTTTATCCATGTGCTTTTTAACACGCACCTCTTTTTTATTTTGATGCTTTTCTGTCATATGGGTTAAGCATGAAGTTTAACTTTATGAACTAACTTCCAATTTGCTCCAGATAAATGCTGAATGGATATTATTTTATGATAGATCACTACCTTTGTCATTGGAAGACTGAGACAACTGGCATAAGAAAATTAATTGCATGCGTGTGTGTGTGTGTCTATCTATCTGTCTATAGTGTGGGAGTGGTGGGAGTTATTTCTGAATGCAAATCAAATCAATAGCAGGTCATTAAGTCAAGTGTTGGATGTATCGAGTCCACACCCACCCACAGCTGCCAAAAGCAGGTCAGACAGGCCTTCTCCAGCGTTAGCCTTCTGCTATCTGCTCCGGAAGCACAGATGTTTGTTTGTTTTTGTGAATTTCTTTTGTTCGCTGTTTGGATTCAGGGGTTATGTTGGTGCATCCTCTGCAGTCCTCGGGGCTCTGGCCTTGGCCATAACTAACAGCCTTGGGTTACAGTTAACTGCCTCACTGGAAAGTCTAGCATTCTACTTTTGCGAGCATGTGAATAATTCATGCTCTCATTTGCATACAGTAAATCAATCTACCTCTATTTTCAGCATTAGCCTTGCTCTGCTTTTTTTTGGCAGTTAATTATGAGTAAGTGGTTAATCAAGCCAACGTGATGACGGATAGCTTGGATAAACTTTGGGTTGATGCATAAGCTAATTATTACATGAATTTTTACATTTATTTCATTTACTACAATAATTTGCTATCGTGGATTTGAAAAGCTGGTGAAAACCTGAAGCCATTAGAAAGGAAAATAAATGCAATTCTGTTAGTCAGCATGGAGGGAAGATGTTGATGAACCCAACCTGCCTTTTAAGTGCCCGGGTACACAGCAGACCGGCCAGTTAAGTCAATAGTCCTGTCCATAGTGGAGGCTGGAGTAATGATATCAGTTTGTGTTTATCGCCCGCACACACACACACACACACACACACACACACACACACACACACACACACACACACACACACACACACACACACACACACACACACACACACACACACACACACACACACATCAAGCCATCCCCAAGGTTTAATTTGGGTTGGGTTTAATTTAATTTTCCTTGCACCCATTCGCTGTGTGCTACCTCCTCCATTTCTCCAGCAGGAGGGGATTTGACATACCTTTCAGAAGATAGTTGGGATTTAATGATGATTAGCTGAGTATTAAGAATTGTATTCTCAACAATTGGAAATATCTTTGCATTTCCTTTGATTAAACAAATGAGTTTGGGTTATTTGTAGAGCAATTGATTAAATTCCATTTTTTGTCCTTCAGAAAGAACAGTGTTTTGTTCTTGCCTGTAAGGTGATCATAGGGGAAGGCTCGATGTACTGGGCCCTGTGAATCCCCAGCCACTGCAAAAGCTTCAACTTGAAAGTACTCTTGATGTTGATAAGCAGCTAATGAATATCCATACCAGCAGGATAATTACACTACATACAGGCACCGGGAAAGTTCTTCCAACAATTTCAATATCAAGCCCTTTGTTCTCAAAAACTTAACATGGACAAATTTGGTCCCCTTGCTGTTTTGAATGTAAAACGTCATTACAACTGGGATTGAGGCAACACAAGTTGTCAAAGAAGTATGAGAAAACATTACCCATGTGTTGTTATTATCTTGAATGTTGTCTGTATTGAATGTACCTCATTGATGTTCATGTATTTTTCCAGCCAGATCATAAACAAGTCTGTAGGTCAACAATCAGGTATGGGACCTGTTTCCATGTGGGTCCACATAAGCATGCATCAGAGAGAAGGGTGTCTGGGTGGCTGACCCACAGATGCAGCTTGCAGATGTATAAAACTCCCAAGTCTCAACAGGGTGTCCTCTGTCTCTGCAGGCCCTCACCTACTCAGGCCCAGATCTAGTCTTGGGCAAATGAGGCCCCTCCATATAGGGCCCAATTATCACGGTACCATGGTGTAGATTTAAATAGAAAACTAGAGTAAATTAGAGTCAAACTAGAGTTTTTCAATTCCCCCTCCCAAAGTGATGGTTATCATCACTCTAGCGTTAACAGTAGGCTAGCTCAACTTGCAGCAATGCTAGCTAGTACAGCAAAATGCAAAAATAAAGAGAAAGAGACTGTGTTTTTTTGCCCCCTCCCTTTTAGTAAGTGAAAATTCAACAACATTCAGCTGGAATTTACATAAAATAAAAAGAAGTAAGTGTAAAAAGAAAATAAACATGAAATGGATATAAAAGAAAAAGAAAAACAGTGATGACCATACACCAAATCAACACAAATACAGCCAGATGCAGCTTCCTGGACTAAGATTACATCACTGAGCACTTAACTGCAGCTAAAGTCAGGAGACACTTGTAAATGTGTTTAGACATGTCAAAGAGAAATACTGAAATTAAATGTTTACTGCAAAAGTAGGTCAATGAAATTTCTTCTTTAACACTACAATGACCGGGATTTGCTCCTAACTAAAACGACCATGGGCGGTCAAAATGACCGCCAGTTTTTAAACTCTATATGACCATGCTTCTGAAGTTTATATTGTTTAAAAATAGTATTATAGTTGTTAAAATTTTAATTTTAGTATCAGTCGTTTCCTAACAGACATACTAACATATGCAATGCATTAATATCTCAATTGGGTATTTAGCTTGACAGAATATAGAGTTTAAAAACTATGGGCAGTCAAAATGACTGCCCATTGCCATTTTATGTGGAGCTTATCATATTTTTTTTTGTGCAATTGATCTAACACTCATTTTAATGCAAATATGTGGAGTTTTAGGGGCATTCAGGGAGCGGTAGGTTTGTTTTTTTTCTTTCACAAAGTTATTAAACTTTGAAAATCCAAAACGGTCAAAATGGCTGCCTTGGTCATTCTAGTGTGTTTACTGCAAAAGAATGTCAATGAAATTTCTTCTTTAACCATTCAAGCCAACCATACCAGTGTTTCATTTTAGATAGTTTTACTGGTGTATGTTGCATTTTTAGCTTGCTGTTGAGGTCATTTTTTAATCATAGAGTTATAGTTGCCCAGTATATATATATACTCACTGGCCACTTTATTAGGTACACCTTGCTAGTACCGGGTTGGACCCCCTTTTGCCTTCAGAACTGCCTTAATCCTTCGTGGCATAGATTCAACAAGGTACTGGAAACATTCCTCAGAGAGTTTGGTCCATATTGACATGATAGCATCACGCAGTTGCTGCAGATTTGTCGGCTGCACATCCATGATGCGAATCTCCCGGTCCACCACATCCCAAAGCTGCTCTATTGGATTGAGATCTGGTGACTGTGGAGGCCATTTGAGTACAGTGAACTCATTGTCATGTTCAAGAAACCAGTCTCAGATGATTCGAGCTTTATAACATGGTGCGTTATCCTGCTGGAAGTAGCCATCAGAAGATGGGAACACTGTGGTCATAAAGGGATGGACATGGTCAGCAACAATACTCAGGTAGGCTGTGGCATTGACACGATGCTCAGGTGGTACTAAGGGGCCCAAAGTGTGCCAAGAAAATATCCCCCACACCATTACACCACCACCACCAGCCTGAACCGTTGATACAAGGCAGGATGGATCCATGCTTTCGTGTTGTTGACGCCAAATTCTGACCCTACCATCTGAATGTCTCAGCAGAAATCGAGACTCATCAGACCAGGCAACGTTTTTCCAATCTTCTATTGTCCAATTTTGGTGAGCCTGTGCGAATTGTAGCCTCAGTTTCCTGTTCTTAGCTGACAGGAGTGGCACCCGGTGTGGTCTTCTGCTGCTGTAGCCCATCTGCCTCAAGGTTCGACGTGTTGTGCGTTCAGAGATGCTCTTCTGCATACCTCGGTTGTAATGAGTGGTTATTTGAGTTACTGTTGCCTTTCTATCAGCTCGAACCAGTCTGGCCATTCTCCTCTGACCTCTGGCATCAACAAGGCATTTTCGCCCGCAGAACTGCCGCTCACTGGATATTTTCTCTTTTTCGGACCATTCTCTGTAAACCCTAGAGATGGTTGTGCGTGAAAATCCCAGTAGATCAGCAGCTTCTGAAATACTCAGACCAGCCCGTCTGGCACCAACAACCATGCCACGTTCAAGGTCACTTAAATCACCTTTCTTCCCCATTCCGATGCTCGGTTTGAACTGCAGCAGATCGTCTTGACCATGTCTACATGCCTAAATGCATTGAGTTGCTGCCATGTGACTGGCTGATTAGAAATTTGCGTTAACGAGCAGTTGGACAGGTGTGCCTAATAAAGTGGCCGGTGAGTGTATAACATAGCTTGAAAAACAGCTTTTTTTTCCAGAGTCAGGAGAATCTCGTGACCCCGCTGGGCTGCTTTCTGTGTCATTTACAATCAGAATCTCAGCTAGTGCTTTGCTGTAGTTTGGATTTTCAATCACCTGTTTCTTATTTTGCTCATCGAACCCAGCTACTGAGGATGCATAAGCCAATGCATTCTTTGTGCCGGTCTTAAACCCGGATAAATAGGGAGGGTTACGTCAGGAAGGGCATCCGGCATAAAACCTTTGCCAAATCAAATATGCGGATCATAAATCAGATTTCGATACCGGATTGAGGCTAAACCATGTCTCTTAAATTCACCATTTTGGGAAATATCAATTTTTGTGTCCCATAAGTTGAATCAGTTCATCTGGACACAAGGTTTAGTGGGGAAAAACATTAATGACTCATCTAATTGACTTGAGGAATTTCCTTAACTGGATTATTGAGCATGCATTCAAGACATCCATTTGAGTGATTTGTGCATCTTATTGAGATGTAAAATACTATATAGTAACAATGTTCATACTAGGTGGACCAGTTGGACTGGAGAAAACTTGTTATAACTCGGGCACTCACATTTCCCTTTCACCGTCTGAGCGACTCCATATGTATCGGAGGAGACAGACTACAGCCCTCCCCGGATCGGCAGAGGGGGTGGAGCAGCGACCGGGACGGCTTGGAAGAGTGGGGTAATTGGCCATGTACAATTCGGACAGAAAAAAAGGGAGAAAAATAAATAATAATAATAAAAAAATTAAAAAATAAAAAATAATTAGGGTTGGGTATCGTCCGAAAATTTGCGATACCGATACCAAAACCAATACCTCCAATTCAATACTATATATTATGAAAACCTTATAGGATTATCAGGAAACTACTTTTCTATACAGCAACACCATAATTCATTGACACATTGTGTTATTTTGGTTTTGTACTCCAGCACTTTGAGATTGAAAGGATACAATGACAATGAGGTCAACGTGCAGGCTGACATCTTTAATGTATGTTTGCTCGTTCTCATATAGCATTCTTATGCAGGAAGATAAGCATATCTGCTCTTTCTGGCAGGACACAGGCCCTTTCTACACTAATTGTGTCCCCAGCTGTTGAGAATGTTCGCTCAACCGGAGTGGAGGATGCTTGGGGACACAAGTACCTAGCACTTAGACCAAACAAGTCTCCTTTCTCTCAAACCACCAGATCACTGGATTTGTTGAGGTCAACACATTAGGTAGGCTTCTATACAGCTCCAACTCCTTTCTTGCCCCCTCTGCTTCAGTCTGCACGTTTGTGCTGACACCCTCCACATTTCCGCTGATGGTTAGGGCCCCATCTTCGTCCTCAAAGAGTTCATGTATTTACTGTTACTTTTCCTAGTAGATCGTTGCAAATGTAACTTACCTAAAAGATGGAGACTCAACTGTATTGAAGGGCTGCAACCCCTTAACTATGAAGCGGGTTAGTCCGTGGTGGTGTAGTGGTCTAAGCATCGGCTTTGTGTCGATGCAGTTGCCCACTGGGGACCGGGGTTCGCGCCTCGGTCTCGTCAGATCTGACTATGGCCGGACTCGATGAAGCAGCGAGAATTGGCAATGCTGTCTTCAGGAGGGGGGCGGAGTCGGCTTGTGTTCGTCACATGAATGCGTCTCTGTGTGTGTCGGAAAAAGCAGTGGTTCGGCCTGTGTAATATACACTCACTGGCCACTTTATTAGGTACATCTTGCTAGTACCGGGTTGGACCCCCTTTTGCCTTCAGAACTGCCTTAATCCTTTGTGGCATAGATTCAACAAGGTACTGGAAACATTCCTCAGAGAGTTTGGTCCATATTGACATGATAGCATCACGCAGTTGCTGCAGATTTGTCGGCTGCACATCCATGATGTGAATCTCCCGGTCCACCACATCCCAAAGGTGCTCTATTGGATTGAGATCTGGTGACTGTGGAGGCCATTTGAGTACAGTGAACTCATTGTCATGTTCAAGAAACCAGTCTGAGATGATTCGAGCTTTATGACATGGCGCGTTATCCTGCTGGAAGTAGCCATCAGAAGATGGGAACACTGTGGTCATAAAGGGATGGACATGGTCAGCAACAATACTCAGGTAGGCTGTGGCGTTGACACGATGCTCAATTGGTACTAAGGGGCCCAAAGTGTGCCAAGAAAATATCCCCCACACCATTACACCACCACCACCAGCCTGAACCGTTGATACAAGGCAGGATGGATCCATGCTTTCGTGTTGTTGACGCCAAATTCTGACCCTACCATCTGAATGTCTCAGCAGAAATCGAGACTCATCAGACCAGGCAACGTTTTTCCAATCTTCTATTGTCCAATTTTGGTGAGCCTGTGCGAATTGTAGCCTCAGTTTCCTGTTCTTAGCTGACAGGAGTGGCACCCGGTGTGGTCTTCTGCTGCTGTAGCCCATCTGCCTCAAGGTTCGACGTGTTGTGCGTTCAGAGATGCTCTTCTGCATACCTCGGTTGTAATGAGTGGTTATTTGAGTTACTGTTGCCTTTCTATCAGCTCGAACCAGTCTGGCCATTCTCCTCTGACCTCTGGCATCAACAAGGCATGTTCGCCCACAGAACTGCCGTTCACCGGATATTTTCTCTTTTTCGGACCATTCTCTGTAAACCCTAGAGATGGTTGTGCGTGAAAATCCCAGTAGATGAGCAGTTTCTGAAATACTCAGACCAGCCCGTCTGGCACCAACAACCATGCCACGTTCAAAGTCACTTAAATCACCTTTCTTCCCCATTCTGATGCTCGGTTTGAACTGCAGCAGATCGTCTTGACCATGTCTACATGCCTAAATGCATTGAGTTGCTGCCATGTGATTGGCTGATTAGAAATTTGCGTTAACGAGCAGTTGGACAGGTGTGCCTAATAAAGTGGCCGGTGAGTGTAGGTAGAGGCTAGTTCCCATCGTTGCAGAGAACGGTCAACTGAGCATGCGCAAGTACTCGTTGCCTCCGTTGTTTGGGTAGGTTAAGGTTAGGGTTAGGGTTAAAGTTAGCTAATCAGACACAGAGTAGGGCCGGGTCTTCCTAGAATCCTAGTGCCTGGATACTACGCGGGGCGTGTGGGGGCATGGTAGAGGCATTTCGCGCAAGCTCAGTTGACAGTTCTCTACTCCATTTCCGTTCTCTGCATCGATGGGAACTAGCCTCTACCGGGTATATATGATGTGGTGGAAGCCATGTCTAGTCAGTCAACAACGTTTTATTCTGTGGTCTCGATACAAACACAGTAACACAACAGCAAAGTTACAGTGACGCCTAGCAGTCACACTGAGTAATGCACTTCTTATTCAAATACACTACATCTCCCTTTCTCAAGTTTTTTTTTCTAATAACACTTTCTATGTATAATATGGGCATGACTGTTATGAAAACAAGTGATAGCTTGCATTAAGCCAGGTTTAAACAAAAGGCACTGTAAATAACATAATACAGTCCTGATGAGACTAAATTTACCAACCAAAACTGCCATCAAATATCACAGATCAGATTCCTTATTAAATCTGCATATTTCCTTGAAGCTATCAGAAAAACAATTGACTTAAACATAACAATATAAATTTCAATTTCAACAAAACATATCAATAATATAATCTTGTGACTGAATTTGAAAAGATCACAATTAGTGCACAACAGCTCAAATCACAACATTTACATCATACTCGTTTCATTTTACTCAGTCCAGATAACGCCTTGGCACTCTAACAGGCCTTCCACAGCATGTTGTTCTGACAGGACTGTTTGTGGATACAATATTGTCAGTCACTACTCTTGGACTATGCGCTACAGTGAAACAGTCTGGAGTTGGGCTGGGTGGATCAGCACTTGGCAGAGTGTCTTGCTCCACATCATATGAGTGCTCTGGTGTGATGTCATCAGGTGTCCCTGATAATGAAGTCTCTCTTGTTTTGAGCAGGTGTCTGCGATTTCTCCTGTACATTACTCCACTTGTGGTTTTGACAATGTATGATCTCGGCTGTATGTGTTTCTGTACCACAGTGGCTGGTTCCCACTTGTTGCCTTGTCTGATCCTCATATTTTCACCATCGTGGAGGTCAGACAGTGTCCTGGCTCCTTGGTCAAAGTATTGTTTCTGTCTTTGTTGTCTATACACGAGGTTGCTCCTGGCATTTTTATGGACAGCTGGCTGCAACAATGTCTTTGTCACAGGTAACTTTGATTTGAGCCTTCTTCCCATGAGCATCTGAGCAGGTGAGAGGCCAACCCCACTCAGTGCTAGGTACAGGTCACCAGCGCTGTCCTGTGCTTTTCTCAGCAGGTTTTTTATTGACTGAACTGCCCTCTCAACTTGCCCATTTGACGGCGGGAAGTTGGGACTTGAGGTGGTGTGTTTGAAACCCCACTCAGCACCGAAGTCCACCATCTCTTGGCTCACTAGCTGTCTGCCATTGTCGGAGAATAACTCATCTGGCACACCATGCCTTGCAAATATAGACTTCAACCCAATGATGATGTGTTTGCTTGTGGTTCCATTCAGTTTGATTATCTCAGGAAACTTTGAAAAGTAATCCACACACAGTAAGTACTCCGCATCATTGAAGTGAAACAAATCCACACCTATCTTTGCCCATGCTCTCTCAGGCACTGGATGTGACATAAGTGGCTCTCTGGGATTATTGTTCTTGTGTGTGTTACATACAGCACATCGATCCGCAACTTCTTCTATCTGTTTGGCCATGCCCGGCCAGTACAGTACATCACGGGCTCACTCCTTGCACTTAATCATGCCCATGTGTGACTCGTGGATTTTCCTGAGCATTTCAATTCTCAATGTGTGTGGTACTACTAACCTTGAGTTCTTCAATATGAGTCCATCTACATATGACAGCTCTTCCCTAAATGTCCAATACTGTTTGATTTTGTCTGGAAGCTGTCTCTGTTTATCTGGCCAGCCTCTCTGAATTGTATTTGCAACCAGTATCAACTCAGCATCCTTTTTGTTGCTTCTTTGAACTCCTGCATCTTTTCCAGTGATACTTGGAGTTGGTGATTTACAAAGTTGACTTCCAGCTCTTCATCAAGGAGTTTCTCATGGTGCTCTTTTAGAAATACTCTGCCTAGAGCATCAGCAATATGCATCTCCTTGCCTGGCTTGTACTTGACCTCAAGACTGTACTTGTGTAGTCTCATGAGCATTCTTTGTAGTCTGGCTGGCGCGCTGAGGAGTGATTTTTTGATTATCACTTCCAGTGGCTTGTGATCACTTTCTACATGGACATGTCTTCCATATAGATACTGATGGAATTTTTCACAGCCAAACACGATTGCAAGAAATTCTTTTTCGATTTGTGCACAATGTTTTAGACAGTCAGTTAATACCCTGGAGCCATATGCTACTGGCTGTCCATCTTGAAGTAGCACTGCTCCCACACCCTCAGAGCTTGCATCAACAGATAAGGTAACTGGCTGGCTGACATCATAGTACTTAAGTACTGGTGCTTGGCTGACGAGAGCTTTTAGTTTGTCAAAACTCCGTTGTTGCTCTGACCCCCAATGCCATTCCACATTTCCTTCCAACTTCCTCAGAGGAGCACTCAAGTCTGAGAGGTTGGGGATGAATTTAGAGAAGTATTGCAGTAACCCTGTGAACCTCTGGAGGGCGGCTTTGTCCTCTGGTGCAGGCATGTTTTGTATGGCTCTGACCTTTTCAGGATCAGCCTTGAGTCCTTTCTCACTGAGCACATGACCAATGTAACTGATTTCTGTCACCCTTATCTTACACTTACTTTTGTTCAGTTTCAGATTAATGCTTCTCAGGCGGTCCAGCAGTTGTCTCAAACGACGATCATGCTGCTCTATGCTCTCTCTCCAGACCAGGATGTCGTCTATTACATTGACTACACCCTCTAGCCCTTCTAGATTTCTGGTTATGCACCTCTGGAACACTTCAGGTACTGACAATATACCAAATGGAATTCTTTTAAACCTGTATCTCCCAAATGGTGTGTTGAATGTACACAGGTGAGAGCTTTCTTCTTCCAGTTGGATTTGCCAAAAGCCGTGGTTAGCATCTAAAACTGAAAAGAATCTGGCATTTGGCATTTCAGCTACCACTTCTTCTATTGTGCGCAGCGGATAATGTTCTCTTTTGATGGCTGTATTCAGGTCCTTTGGATCGATGCAGATCTGAACTTTGTTAGGTTTAGTTACAGTCACCATACTATTCACCCAATCTGTAGGCTCTGTCTGTTTGGTTATCACACCCCAGCTTTCCATTCTTTTCAGCTCTGTTTCAATTTTGTCTTTTAGGGCGACAGGCACTTTTCTGGGAGCATGAACTAATGGAGTGATATCTGGATTTGTCTCAATGTGGTATACTCCCGGTATGCAGCCTAATCCAGTGAATAAATCCTCATATTCACTTAGAATGTCACTCTCTGTTTTAAGCGCATGCAGTCTTTTGACAAGCCCCATTTCTTCACATGACTCTCCTCCTAGAATTGCAGGTGCATTGTTCTTTATGACCTCAAACTCCACATCATACTTTTTATCTTTGTACTGACATGTCAACATGATTTTGCCTTTAGCTGGAATGTGGTGGCCTGCATAAGCAACAAGCTTGGAGTGAGATTCGCTCACCTTTTTACCCAATCTCAGTTTTCTGAGGTCTTTCATGGAAATGACGTTGCAATCAGCTCCAGTATCCAGCCTGACTTTCAAAACTTTCTTGTTGACAATCAGATCTCCATGTCATGTTTCTTTCTTTGCATCCACCGCACTGATTTGTGAGACTGGGTGGTCTTGTTTTTCTGCTTGGATTGAGCCAATAAAGAATTCTTGATCATCTGCCTCTGCCTTGTTTATATGCTGCCCCTTATGGTTTTTTGTGTGCTTGCATGAGTTGCACATTTTTGCATAATGATTTTCCCCGTGGCAGGCTTTGCACACTTGTCCATAGGCAGGACATTTATTTGGCTCATGCCTGTAGCCGCATCTTGTGCAGTTTCCCTTGATTTCTCATCTTTACCCTCTGTGCTGTGGCATCACTGTCTTTCTGTTTGTCACGTTGTTTTTGCTTGGTGACTTTATTAACAGGAATTTCAACCTCCTCATGTAGACTTTTTAGTTGACTCCGACTCAACTCACTGGCTCTGCAAATGTCTATTGCTTTGTTTAGCGTGAGGTCCGGTTCTCTCAGTAGTCGTCCTCACTTGGTCATCCGTGATTCCACACACGATTCTATCTCATATCAGTGAGTCGCTAAGGTACTCAAACTCGCAGTCTTTCGCTTTATTCTTTAAATCAGTCACATATGCATCAACAGGTTCTGATTTTCCTTGCACTCGAGTGAAGAACAGGTGCCTCAAATATGTCACATTTTTCCTTGGCTCACAATGTTGGCGGAATAGCTCTTTCAATCTATCATAGTCATCTACGTCTTCATCGAAGTCAAGCGTGTTATATACCTTAATTGCTTCGTCTCCGGCCACATGTAGGAACGTGGCTCTTTTCACTGCATCGGACTTTTCGTCAATTCCGCTGGCAACAAGGAACAGTTCGAATCTCTGGATCCAGACTCTCCAATTTTCCGCTAGATTTCCTTCTAGACTTAATGAGGTCGGAGGTTTCATCTGCTCCATTTTCTTCCTTTCTTTGGTTTCTTCAAGTTTTATTCTGACACCATGTAATATGTGGTGGAAGCCATGTGTGGTCAGTCAACAACGTTTTATTCTGTGGTCTCGATACAAACACAGTAACACAACATTAAAGTTACAGTGCCGCCTAGCAGTCACACTGAGTAATGCACTTCTTATTCAAATACACTACAGCCTGGATTCACCTTGTCACGAAAGTGGCGAGGCGTCTCCTTCGAGACTGCCGGCCAGAGAGATGCAGTTGGCGAACGCATGCAGTACGAGGGTGGGTGTTGAATTAAAATAGGGATCGATTGGCCACTAAATTGGGAGAAATTAGAAATAATAAAGAAAAAACAAAACAAAACTATAAAGCGGGTTACAGCCCAGTGACATTCCTCTCTCTTTTCTTTCCTCATCTTAGCATTGGTACTAGCCAAAGAGAATGGAGTCACGGAGACTTGACTTGGCTCGACTTGGCAATCTACACTACTGCAGGCTTGGAGTAGGGACGAATGAAATAGGAGATAAAGTCAGGAAAATGCAGAGCTAACGTTATCTTTTCTTTTTTTCTAACCTCAGACTAACTGTTAACTGAAGTTAGCTAGTGCTAGCTACGTTAGCTTCATTTTTATAACCTAGCGTAGCTAACGTTCTATAGCGTTAGACTAGCTTCATTTCTTTTTTACCTCAGACATACTGCTAATGTTAGAACCAGAAACACTTGACAGAACCGTCCTTACCTGTTTCATCATTGCTAGCAGTGGCACCAGAAGACCCAGTGGCAGTTGTCCCAGAGCTAACGTTAACGTTGGCAGCAGCACGGACATTAACGTTATTAAACACAGAGCAGTTGTCCACTCGTAAATTTATCCCACGCGTGATCAGATGTTTCATCATATTCGACGTATTCCCAGACTTGCATTTGATGATCGCTTTGCAGCGGTTGCATTTTGCTGTGTCAGGTTTGCTGTTTATTTTTACAAAGTGTAGCCACGCTTTGGGACGCATCTTGCCCGCGAGTTTTCAGCTCCAACCAGTCACTCACGAAACGCACACGCATACGAAATACCTTCATGCTGATTTGTCAGTCTGTGTACAACAACGCCGGCAGTGATTGGTTGGCTGCGATAGCGTTCACGTCGTCTACCGTAAAGTATCGAAATTTGGCACCGTTTTTCCCCCCAAAGAGTTTGATACTCGGTAGGACCGAGATATTTCGGTCGGTGCCATATGGGCACCGTTTTCAATACCCAACCCTAATAATAATAACTATTTATAAAGCACTTTTCTAAAACAATGTTGCGAAGTGCTTTACAAAGAAATAAAGCCAAACAAGGCAAAAATAAGAATAAGACCAAATAAGTAAGAGTAAAAATAAAAACAGTATTCATCCATCCATCCATTATCCAAATCGCTTATTCTGCTCTCAGGGTCTTGGGGATGCTGGAGCCTATCCCAGCAGTCACCGGACGGCAGTAAAAACAGTATGAATAAATAAAAACAAACATCAAAAATTTGTAAAAGCTTTCATAAAAAGACGTCTTTAAAACGAGATTTAAAGGAAGTTTGGTTTGTCTTAGTTCAATAGGAAGAGGTCCAGAGTGTGAGGGCTCTAACTAGCAAAAGCCCGATCAATGCTTGTGATAAACCAAGACCTAGGCATAACCAGCAGGGCTCCATTTGTGGATCTTAATGGTCAAGAGGGTGTATACCAATAAATCAGCAATGTATGTAGGAGCAAGACTGTTTTAGTCCTTAAACATTAAAGGGGCATGTCATCTCTTGCTGCATTCACTTGCATTTGGACCTTGG
This sequence comes from Lampris incognitus, assembly GCF_029633865.1. Classification (NCBI taxonomy): domain Eukaryota; kingdom Metazoa; phylum Chordata; class Actinopteri; order Lampriformes; family Lampridae; genus Lampris; species Lampris incognitus. Next base: position 22,764,557 of record NC_079216.1, on the reverse strand, counting down.
GAGTTTTGCTCTTGTAACTTTCTGACCAGCAGCAATTGTCATATATTTGAATTGGATTGTCCAAACTGGGTTTGCACTGGGGTGGCAAGGCATTTTTTTGGGGGGGCCACCCCATGCCACCCCAGTAGATCTGCCCCTGCTTCACATATTGTTTATGTACAATATAAACAACAATGGTCCCAACACTGAGCCCTGGGGCACCCCACACCTAACCTTCACTAATTGTGATTTGAAGTTTTGTATTTCGACATATTGGTACCTATTCTGTAGGTAACTGGATAACCAGTATAGTGCTGTTCTCCATGGATTGTCACCTTGTTGTGGTGGAGAAGCTTGTGTGGTCCCGAGATCCCAAGAGCAATGCCATCTGGAGCTATGCTCCTGGTAGGGTAACCCATGGTGGTAAGGTCAAGGGGAGGTCCCTGACAAAGAGCAATCCAACCAAGACCGCGATGGAGGAACAGGTGGAGGATGATGGTTGACTTTAGGGAAGCATCACAAGTCAGATGAAGGCTGCAGCAGAAATGGGCCCCCAGTCGTCTTGAACTAAATGACACTGGATCCTGACCCAGATCTGTCAAGGACTGTGTGGTGGCTGTCTGTGTGCCAGTCTCCCCACATTAAATAAAGTCACGCACAGGCATACTCAGGGAATCCACTTTTTTTTTTACCCAAAGGAGAGGACAGTCATAGTTGCTTTGAGTGACCGCCAATGACGATAATACTGTCCCTCTGATACCATATCTTTGTCACTTTTTTCCATCAATAACTCATGATCTACAGTGCCAGATGCTTTTTTTTAAAGTCCAGAAATATCCCTACTGTATATTCTGTTTTCTGTTGCCTTTTAAATTTCTTCTACAAATTCTATCAGTACAAATGAGGTTGTCCTGTTAGCTGTAACACCATATTGTTGTTCATACAGTGCATTATGTTTTGTGATAAAATCATCTAGTATTGTACAAAATACATTTTTTTCCAGTATTTTAGAAAACTGTGGAAGCATTTTTCTTGGGAATACAACGGTTTGTAGTTACAGATATGATAGAGATATATGTCCGGGGTTTTGCTATACTACTACTACTACTTTCGGCTGCTCCCGTTAGGGGTCGCCACAGCAGATCATCCGTTTCCATTTCTTCCTGTCTTCTGCGTCTTCCTCTGTCACACCAGCCACCTGCATGTCTTCCCTCACCACATCCATAAACCTCCTCTTTGGCCTTCCTCTTCTCCTCTTCCCTGGCAGCTCCATATTCAGCATCCTTCTCCCAATATACTCAGCATCTCTCCTCCACACATGTCCAAGCCATCTCAATCTTGCCTCTCTTGCTTTGTCTCCAAACCGTCCAACCTGAGCGGTCCCTCTAATATAATCGTTCCTAATCCTGTCCTTCTTCATTACTCCCAGTGAAAATCTTAGCATCTTCAACTCTGCCACCTCCAGCTCCGCCTCCTGTCTTTTCGTCAGTGCCACTGTCTCCAAACCATATAACATAGCGGGTCTCACAACCATCTTGTAAACTTTCCCTTTAACTCTTGCTGATACCCTTCTGTCGCAAATCACTCCTGACACACTTCTCCACCCACTCCAACCTGCCTGCACTCTTTTTCACCTCTCTACTGCACTCCCCGTTACTTTGGACAGTTGACCCCAAGTATTTAAACTCAAATGCCTTTGTCACCTCCACTCCTTGCATCCTGACCATTCCACTGTCCTCTCTCTCATTCACGCATAGGTATTCCGTCTTGCTCCTACTGACTTTCATTCCTCTTCTCTCCAGTGCATACCTCCACCTCTCCAGGCTCTCCTCAACCTGCACCCTACTCTCACTACAGATCACAATGTCATCCGCGAACATCATCGTCCATGGAGACTCCTGCCTGATCTTGTCCGTCAACCTGTCCATCACCATTGCAAAGTAAATGTATGATACACACACAGTGCTACCACTGTGTGTTGTTATTCTAGCTGGCCTTGTGACTGAGGGATATAAGCTGGTACTGTACATACAGTTAATGAATTCTGTGGTTGTATTGTGTTCTTGTGGGTTTAGCAGATCGATATTGAAATACCCACAGTCAAAGACCATGTTATTATTATTTATATTGTTATACAATTCCACTAGCTTCTCCTTAAATGTGTCGATAAGACATCCAGCAGCTTATTAGAATATGTTTTGATTTCTCCATCTCCAATTCTACTGTGATGCATTCCACGATATTGTCCAAGACAAATAACATATTCCTGACAGATTTACATTAATAATAGTCATCCATGCATAGTGCAACTCCCCCAGCTTTTGTTTGTATCTTGTTAGTGAAAAACATTTGGTATCCCTCAGTCTCGACCATGTCCGTCTGTTCTCCACTAAGCCAAGTCTCAGATAGCACAAGTACTGTGAATTTCTTGTCCACACTTATTAAGCATGGATATGATCGGCTTTATTATTTTTGTTTGAGATCATTTGAGTTAATGTCACAGATCTGTAAAACATTTGACAATCGTAATGTGAGTACTTACATATGGCAGTGACCAACATATTTTCACAATGTCCAGTGCTCATATGATTTCACATTTAATCCTCCACTCAACATGCCCTATAGTAGTGATTCAAAATGATCGGCAACTTGCACTTCACTTGGTGCTTCCCACAGCAGTGTGTAGTAGAAGTAAATAGGTGGAGGTGGCTGTGGTGGCTTCCACTTTTCCTCACAAGTCCCTGGTTCCACACCATGCACACACATGCATGAACAGTACAGCTGTAGTCTCTGAGTCTCATCACCAGCCAGTCAGACTAGCTTGGTCTAATCAGAGGTTTTGTCTCTGGCTTGTTGTCGTGAGCTTATTTTATCAGCTGATCCTTGCCTCTTGCCTTTGGCTTAGTGAATGGGATTTTTTTTCCCACTGAGAGAATGTTAATGATCATAATAATCTGACTGGAGGTTGTAGGGAGATATTAAAAGTAATGGTGCGTAGGTGTACTCAGCCCTGTTGCTTCCCACTAACTAACACATGATCTGCAGGCTATTAACAAACAAGCCTAATTAAAGCCAACAACCTTTACGATTATTAATTAAAGCCAACAACCTGTATGTGTATTTTTGCAATAAAAAAAAATCTTTACTGTGTTTTATCATGATAATAACAATGGTAATTATAATTGTCAGAAAAAACAACAACAAATTAAAACCCAACATTTATTAAAGCCCCAATCCACAATTCCAGCTCAGAGTTTGTCCACCCAGCCTGTTTACTCAACAACATCAAATGTCCTCTAAGACCCCTCCTCGGTTCAGAGACGGTCGTTCCCCCTTCACATAGATGGTCCCTTTGACCTCTTTGGTACATACAGTGCATCATTTTATGTTACAGCCTTATTCCAAAATCGATTAAATTCCTATTTTTTCTCTCTTCAATCTACACACAATACCCCATAATGACGAAGTGAAAAAGGTTTTGTAGAAATTTTTGCAAATCTATTAAAAATAAAAACTGAAATATTGCATGTATATAAGTATTCACGCCCTTTGCTATGACACTCAAAATTGAGCTCAGGTTCATCCTGTTTCCACTGATCATCCTTGGGATGTTTCTACATCTTGATTGAAGTCCACCTGTAGTAAATTCAATTGATCGGACATGATTTGGAAAGGCACACACCTGTCTATATATAAGGTCCCACTGTTGACAGTGCATGTCAGAGCAGAAACCAAGCCATGAAGTCAAAGGAATTGTCTGTGGACCTCCGAGACAGGATTGTATCGAGGCACAGATCTGGGGAAGGGTACAACAAAATTTCTACAGCTTTGAAGGCCCCGAAGAGCACAGTGGTCTCCACTATTCGTAAATGGAAGAAGTTTGGATCCACCAGGACTCTTCCTAGAGCTGGCCGCCCAGCCAAACTGAGCAATTGGGGGAGAAGGGCCTTGGTCAGGGAGGTGACCAAGAACCCGATGGTCACTCTGACAGAGCTCCAGCGTTCCTCTGTGGAGATGGGAGAACCTTCCAGAAGGACAACCATCTCTGCAGCACTCCACCAATCAGGCCTTTATGGTAGAGTGGCCAGACGGAAGCCTCTGCTCAGTAAAAGGCACATGACAGCCCGTTTGGAGTTTGCCAGAAAGCACCTAAAGGACTCTCGGACCATGAGAAACAAGATTTTCTGGTCTGAAGAAACCAAGATTGAACTTGTAATGTCCGTAGATGCCTTGTCTTACTGACATAAGAATAATTCAAGAACGAGCCGACTTCGTAGGTTCTTAACTGTGTAGCTTTTACTAGCGTTCATCCGACATACACTACCGTTCAAAAGTTTGGGATCACATTGAAATGTCCATATTTTTGAAGGAAAAGCACTGTACTTTTCAATGAAGATAACTTTAAACTAGTCTTAACTTTAAAGAAATACACTCTATACATTGCTAATGTGGTAAATGACTATTCTAGCTGCAAATGTCTGGTTTTTGGTGCAATATCTACATAGGTGTATAGAGGCCCATTTCAAGCAACTATCACTCCAGTGTTCTAATGGTACAATGTGTTTGCTCATTGGCTCAGAAGGCTAATTGATGATTAGAAAACCCTTGTGCAATCATGTTCACACATCTGAAAACAGTTTAGCTCGTTACAGAAGCTACAAAACTGACCTTCCTTTGAGCAGATTGAGTTTCTGGAGCATCACATTTGTGGGGTCAATTAAACGCTCAAAATGGCCAGAAAAAGAGAACTTTCATCTGAAACTCGACAGTCTATTCTTGTTCTTAGAAATGAAGGCTATTCCATGCGAGAAATTGCTAAGAAATTGAAGATTTCCTACACCGGTGTGTACTACTCCCTTCAGAGGACAACACAAACAGGCTCTAACCAGAGTAGAAAAAGAAGTGGGAGGCCGCGTTGCACAACTGAGCAAGAAGATAAGTACATTAGAGTCTCTAGTTTGAGAAACAGACGCCTCACAGGTCCCCAACTGGCATCTTCATGAAATAGTACCCGCAAAACACCAGTGTCAACATCTACAGTGAAGAGGCGGCTGCGGGATTCTGGGCTTCAGGGCAGAGTGGCAAAGAAAAAGCCATATCTGAGACTGACCAATAAAAGAAAAAGATTAAGATGGGCAAAAGAACACAGACATTGGACAGAGGAAGACTGGAAAAAAGTGTTGTGGACGGATGAATCCAAGTTTGAGGTGTTTGGATCACAAAGAAGAACGTTTGTGAGACGCAGAACAAATGAAAAGATGCTGGAAGAATGCCTGACGCCATCTGTTGAGCATGGTGGAGGTAATGTGATGGTCTGGGGTTGCTTTGGTGCTGGTAAGGTGGGAGATTTGTACAGGGTAAAAGGGATTCTGAATAAGGAAGGCTATCACTCCATTTTGCAACGCCATGCCATACCCAGTGCAACCCAGCCACTGAGGATGCACAAGCCAGTGCATCCTTAGTGCCGGTCCCAAGCCCGGACAAATGGGGAGGGTTGCGTCAGGAAGGGCATCCGGCGTAAAATCTTTGCCAAATCAAATATGCGGATCATAAATAAGACTTACATACCGGATCGGTCGAGGCCCGGGTTACCAACGACCGCCACCGGTACTGTTAACCAGCAGGGTGTCGGTGGAAACTATGCTACTGTTGGGCGAAGGAGAAGGAGAGGAGGAAAGCATGTCCAGAGGCAGCTAGAGAGGAGGAAGGGTACGCATGTGGAGGTGAGAGTTGGAACTTTGAATGTTGGCACTATGACTGGTAAAGGGAGAGAGCTGGCTGACATGATGGAAAGAAGAAAGGTAGGCATACTGTGTGCAAGAGACCAGGTGGAAGGGGAGTAAGGCCAGGAGTATCGGAGGTGGGTTCAAACTCTTCTACCATGGTGTGAATGGGAGGAGAAATGGGGTAGGGGTAATTCTGAAGGAAGAGTATGTCAAGAGCGTGCTGGAGGTGAAGAGAGTGTCAGACAGAGTGATGAGTATGAAGCTGGAAATTGAAGGTTTATTGCTGAATGTTATCAGCGCATATGCCCCGCAAGTTGGGTGTGAGATGGATGAAAAAGAAGAATTCTGGAATGAGTTGGATGACATGGTGGAGAGGGTACCCAAGGAGGAGAGAGTGGTGATTGGAGCGGACTTCAATGGACATGTTGGTGAAGGGAACAGAGGTGATGAGGAGGTGATGGGAAAGTATGGAGTCAAGAAGAGAAATGTGGAAGGACAGATGGTGGTCGATTTTGCGAAAAGGATGGAAATGGCTGTGGTGAATACATATTTCAAGAAGAGGGAGGAACACAGGGTGACGTACAAGAGTGGAGGGAAGTGCACACAGGTGGACTATATCTTATGTAGAAGGCACCATCTAAAAGGGATTGGAGACTGCAAGGTGGTGACAGGGGAGAGCGTAGCCAGGCAGCATCGGATGGTGGTCTGTAGGATGACTTTGGAGACCAAGAAGAGGAAGCGAGTGAAGACACAGCCGAAGATCAAATGGTGGAAGTTGAAGAAGGAAGACTGTTGTGTGGAGTTCAGGCAGGAGTTAAGACAGGCACTGGGTGGTAGTGAAGAGTTGCCAGATGGCTGGAAAACCACTGCAGAAATAGTGAGGGAGACAGCTAGGAAGGTACTTGGTGTGTCGTCAGGACAGAGGAAGGAAGACAAGGAGACTTGGTGGTAGGATGAGGAAGTACAGCAAATTATACAGAGGAAAAGGTTGGCAAAGAAGAAGTGGGATAGTCAGAGAGATGAAGAAAGTAGACAGGAGTACAAGGAGATGCAGTGTAAAGCAACGAGAGAGGTGGCAAAGGCAAAGGAAAAGGCGTATGGTGAGTTGTATGACAGATTAGACACTAAGGAAGGAGAAAAGGACTTGTACCGATTGGCTAGACAGAGGGACCAAGCTGCAAAGGATGTGCAGCAAGTTAGGGCGATCAAGGATAGAGATGGAAATGTGCTGACAAGCGAGGAGAGTGTGCTAAGAAGGTGGAAGGAATACTTTGAGGGGCTGATGAATGAAGAAAATGAGAGAGAGAGAAGGTTGGATGATGTAGGAATAGTGAATCAGGAAGTTCAGCGGATTAGCAAGGAGGAAGTGAGGGCAGCTATGAAGAGGATGAAGAATGGAAAGGCAGTTGGTCCTGATGACATACCTGTGGAGGCATGGAGATGTTTAGGAGAGATGGCAGTGGAGTTTCTAACTAGATTGTTTAACACAATCCTGGAAAGTGAGAGGATGCCTGAGGAGTGGAGAAGAAGCATACTGGTACCGATTTTCAAGAACAAGGGCGATGTGCAGAACTGTAACAACTACAGAGGTATAAAGTTGATCAGCCACAGCATGAAGATTTGGGAAAGAGTAATAGAAGCTAGGTTAAGAGGGGAGGTGACGATCAGCGAGCAGCAGTATGGTTTCATGCCACGAAAGAGCACCACAGATGCGATGTTTGCTTTGAGAATGTTGATTGAGAAGTATAGAGAAGGCCAGAAAGAGTTGCATTGTGTCTTTGTAGATTTAGAGAAAGCTTATGACAGAGTACCGAGAGAGGAGGTGTGGTATTGTATGAGGAAGTCAGGAGTTGCAGAGAAGTATGTAGGAGTGGTGCAGGATACGTATGAGGGAAGTGTGACAATGGTGAGGTGTGCGGTTGGAATGACGGATGGGTTCAAGGTGGAGGTGGGATTACATCAAGGATCGGCTCTTAGCCCTGTCTTGTTTGCAATGGTGATGGACAGGTTGACGGACAAGATCAGGCAGGAGTCTCCATGGACGATGATGTTCGCGGATGACATTGTGATCTGTAGTGAGAGTAGGGTGCAGGTTGAGGAGAGCCTGGAGAGGTGGAGGTATGCACTAGAGAGAAGAGGAATGAAAGTCAGTAGGAGCAAGACGGAATACCTATGCGTGAATGAGAGAGAGGACAGTGGAATGGTCAGGATGCAAGGAGTGGGGGTGACAAAGACATCTGAGTTTAAATACTTGGGGTCAACTGTCCAAAGTAACGGGGAGTGCAGTAGAGAGGTGAAAAAGAGAGTGCAGGCAGGTTGGAGTGGGTGGAGAAGTGTGTCAGGAGTGATTTGCGACAGAAGGGTACCAGCAAGAGTTAAAGGGAAAGTTTACAAGATGGTTGTGAGACCAGCTATGTTATATGGTTTGGAGACAGTGGCACTGACGAAAAGACAGGAGGCGGAGCTGGAGGTGGCAGAGTTGAAGATGCTAAGATTTTCACTGGGAGTAACGAAGAAGGACAGGATTAGGAACGATTATATTAGAGGGACCGCTCAGGTTGGACGGTTTGGAGACAAAGCAAGAGAGGCAAGATTGAGATGGCTTGGACATGTGTGGAGGAGAGATGCTGAGTATATTGGGAGAATGATGCTGAATATGGAGCTGCCAGGGAAGAGGAGAAGAGGAAGGCCAAAGAGGAGGTTTATGGATGTGGTGAGGGAAGACATGCAGGTGGCTGGTGTGACAGAGGAAGACGCAGAAGACAGGAAGAAATGGAAACTAATGATCCGCTGTGGCGACCCCTAACGGGAGCAGCCGAAAGTAGTAGTAGTAGATGCCATACCCAGTGCACAGCGCTTGATTGGAGCCAATTTCATCCTACAACAGGACAATGACCCTAAACACACCTCCAAATTGTGCAAGAACTATTTAGAGCAGAAGCAGGCAGCTGGTATTCTATCGGTAATGGAGTGGCCAGCGCAGTCACCAGATCTGAACCCCATTGAGCTGTTGTGGGAGCAGCTTGACCGTATGGTACGCAAGAAGTGCCCATCCAACCAATCCAACTTGTGGGAGCTGCTTCTGGAAGCGTGGGGTGAAATTTCTCCAGATTACCTCAACAAATTAACAGCTAGAATGCCAAAGGTCTGCAATGCTGTAATTGCTGCAAATGGAGGATTCTTTGACGAAAGCAAAGTTTGATGTAAAAAAAATCTTATTTCAAATACAAATCATTATTTCTAACCTTGTCAATGTCTTGACTCTATTTTCTATTCATTTCACAACATATGGTGGTGAATAAGTGTGACTTTTCATGGAAAACACAAAATTGTTTGGGTGATCCCAAACTTTTGAACGGTAGTGTACAACCTTCATAACATGCGCTTCTCACTTCCTGTATACGTCACACGCACTGCACGTACACCCGTGAGTAGGTCAAGTTAAACACGTGACCTTTCATTCATTACATCTCCCCCTCTAAGATGATTTTCTAACCTGTATATCACCCCCCTTTTCACAAAAAAAATAAAAAATCCCCCACAGTACACAAGTCCATACGCCTCACAAATCCAGCCGGATTGCAGGCTTGCTCACCCTGCCAGAGCGAGTAACATATGGTGTGGAAGTTGGCATTTCTGCTGCTCGGGACTCATCCGTGTTTCCACTCTCCCCTGGAGTGACATGGTCAGGATCCCTGCTGACAAAGGTGAGTGTTTTAGGTGTGGCCAACAGGTGGCGCCTGTTCCTTCTGTAATGTTCACCTTGAGCTGTCTCCACTATGTAGGATCTGGGAGTGGAGCTCTGACTGTGAACAACTGCTGGCATTGTCCATGTTTTCTGTCCATCAAGTTTGGTGAGTACTGCGTCACCCGCGTTCAGTGGGCGCATTGTCCGCACGCCGTTCCTGCGGTTGTAGTAGAAAGCCTGCCTCGATTTGGCTGCGGCGTCAGCGGTTTTGATCAGTTCCTCTTTAGGCCAGGCCGGTTTCAGGTTATGCTGCAATGTGGGTAAGGTGGTTCTGAGTCTCCTACCCATGAGCAATTCCGCTGGACTGGCTCCAGTGGAAGAAGAGGGTGTAGCTCTGTATGTCAACAGGGCGAGGAGAGGGTCTTCCTGCCTTAATATGCTTTTGGCTATCTGAACAGCCCTCTCTGCCTGTCCATTACTCTGGGGGTAGTGTGGGCTTGAAGTCACATGGATGAAATCATAATCCTCACTGAACCTTCTCATCTCTTCTGAAACTAGCTGTGGCCCATTATCACTAACTACAATTTCAGGGATACCAAAACGTGCAAATGTAGCCTTCAGCCTAGCTACAACCTGACTGCTAATAGTTGTTGGTAGATTTAGGATCTCCAAAAACCTGGAATAATAGTCAGACACTATCAAGTAGTTTTGCTTTTTGTACTCACACAGGTCTATGCCAACTTTCTGCCATGGTCTGGATGGGAGCTCACTTGACATTAAAGGCTCTTTTCTCTGTGTGTTCTTGTGTTCTCTGCAGAATTGACATTGCTGTATCTTTGTTGTAATGTGCTCTGTCATTTTGGGCCACCACACTGACTGGCTAGCTCTCTCTCTGCACTTAACTATCCCCTGGTGCCCGTCGTGTATTCTGTCTAAGATCACCTCCCTCATCTCTGTGGGAATGACGATACGACTGCCTCTGATGACTAAACCATCTACCTCAGATAACTCCCCTCTCACCTGATAAAAGTCTCTGACTGTCTCCGGCACTTTATCGACATACTCAGGCCAGCCGTGTCTGATGAAGCCCAACACTGTCTGGAGCTGCAGATCCCCATCCGTGCTCTGTTTTATCTCCTGCATCCTTTGAGGTGTGGCAGGCACCTGGCACATGATGGCATCAATGTGCGCTGCAACATCATCATGAGAAGCACCATCTCCGTAGCACTGCTCTGGGCCTCTGGAGAGTGCATCAGCCACAGCTAAAGTTTTGCCTGGTGCGTATTCAGCCACTGCATTGAAACGCATCAGCCTCATTAACAGTCTCTGGCACCTAATGGGCACATTATCCAAGTCTTTGCTGTTCATGAGAGGCACTAGTGGTTTATGATCGGTGACAAGTCTGAAATTGTCAAGCCCAAACAAGTACTTCTCGAACCTTTCACATGCCCAGACGCTGGCTAAGCACTCTTTCTCGATCTGTGCGTACCTTGTCTCTGCGTCACTCAGCCGTCGGGAGCAGTAGGCCACGGGCTTCCAGTGTTCCCCGTGCTGCTGGAGCAGAACGCCTCCCAGCCCGTAGCTGCTGGCATCTGCTGACACCACCGTAGCCTTAGTGACGTCATAAAAGGTGAGTACCGGGGCGGTGGCGAGTGCTGCTTTAAGGTCTTGGAATGCTGTGTTCTGTGCAGGTCCCCACAGCCACTCTGTCGTTGCTTTAAGCAGTCCATAAAGCGGCTGACCTACAGTGGACAGCTCTGGGACGTATTTTGCCAAATAGTTCACCATCCCGAGGAACCTCTTGAGTTCCGTCACGTTCTGGGGCTGAGGGAAGTTCTCTATTCCGGCCACTTTGTCCGGGTCAGGTCTGATGCCTGCCTCGTTGATGATATGACCAAGGAAGCGGACTTGTTTCTGTTTGAACTTGCATTTCGCTTGGTTCAGTTTGAGACCTGCTGTTTCAATGACCCCCAGCGCCTCTGCTAGGCGCCGGTCATGGATTTCCTCAGTCTCTCCATGTATAAGGATGTCATCCATGTACACCTCTGTGCCCTCTAGCCCGGTCAGAGTTTCCGCCATCTTTCTCTGGAAAATCTCTGGAGCACTCGTTATACCAAATGGAAGGCGGCAGAAAGCATACCTCCCAAATGGGGTGATGAAAGTGGTGAGCCCCCTGCTGTCTTCATGCAAGGGGATCTGGTAAAACCCACTTGCTGCATCCAACGTTGTGAAGAACTTTGACCCTGCGAGCCTTGGCATTATTTCCTCCATAGTGGGCAGCACGTATTTCTCACGTTTCACCGCTCGATTCAGCCTCCTGAGGTCAGCGCAGCAGCAAACCTCTTTCTTGTTCGGTTTCAGCACCGGCACCATAGCGGCGCACCATTCTGTGGGCTGAGTCACTTTTTCAATAATGCCCTCATTTTCCATGCGCTGCAGTTCTTTCTTAACCAGTGGTACAAGTGGCAGCGGTATCCGTCTGGCTGTATGCACCGCGTATGGCTGGGCACCCTCCACCAGAGCTATTTTCACTGGGTCTGTTTTCAGCAGTCCACTTGAACCGAAAACTCCACTGACCTCATTCATCCGCTTCACTAGACCCATCTCCACTGCCTCTGGACGACTCAGCAGACAGCTGCCTCTCCCCTTGATCACATACACTGGAAAGGAGTATTGTTTCTCCTTGTAGTTGGTTGTGGCTTGAAACTGTCCTATGCAGCTGATGTTTCCACCTGGGCTTATGAAGCATGTGTCAGGAGGTCCCAGTTTTATGTTTGGCTTCAGCTTTTTAAATGTCCCTTGGTTGATAACAGTAGCGTCAGCCCCCGTGTCAATTTTAAAGGTTATTGGTATCACTTATTGTTAAACTAACAGTCCAATCTTCCCGACTGCTCTCTTTGTCAACTTCTCCCAGAAAGTACAGCTGTTTAACCTCTTCAGTGACTTCTCTCACCGCTTTAGAGTGACATACACGCTCCCAATGTCCCTTTTTATGACACTTGTTGCACTTACTGTTCGTTGCAGGACACTTCCGCTCATCGGTGTGCTGCGTCTTGCCGCACCTCCCGCATTCATCTACTTTGTTGGTTGCAGGTCTGCTGCCACCATGACGCTGTCCGCCCTTTTTGTTTTGGCGTCCGTCCCGCCGTCGGACAACATTGACGTTAGCCAGCTGGGCCTCTGGTTGGTTAGCTTGGAGGCTGAGCTGCTTTGTTATTGCCTCCGCCTGGCACACTTGTTCAATGACTTTCACCAGAGTAAGGTCCGCTGTGAGCTGGAACTGACGGGAGAGCACCTTATCTTTTGTGCCCACTACCAGACGATCTCTGATATGTTCATCCCTCTTGTCCCCAAACTCACAGTGTTCAGACAGCTCATACAATGTCCGGATGTACATCTCCGCTGTCTCTCCTGGCTGCTGGCTACGTTGATAGAAGCACGCCCTCTCATGTATGATGTTACGGCGGGGAATAAAGTAGTCATCGAACTTTTTCAGTACGATATCATAGTCCACTTTATCACCCTCCGCCGCGAAGTCAAACGAGCTGAATATCTTTTCAGCCTCGCCTCCCATTGCATAAATCAGCGAACTCACTTGAATCTCCCCGTCGTCTTTATCCAGCTTTGTCGCGAGCCTGAAGCGCGAAAACCGTTGTTTCCACTCCGGCCATTCAACGGGGCAGTCAAACTTGAATTCACTCGGCGGATTAAACTTCGGCATGACCGCTCGTGTTCCGATACACAGACTATTCTGACACCATGTAATGTCCGTAGACGCCTTGTCTTACTGACATAAGAATAATTCAAGAACGAGCCGACTTCGTAGGTTCTTAACTGTGTAGCTTTTACTAGCGTTCATCCGACATACAACCTTCATAACATGCGCTTCTCACTTCCTGTATACGTCACACGCACTGCACGTACACCCGTGAGTAGGTCAAGTTAAACACGTGACCTTTCATTCATTACAGAACTCTTTGGCCTGAATGCCAAATGTCACGTCTGGAGGAAACCAGGCATCTCTCATCACCTTGCAAATACCATCCCTACAGTGAAGCATGGTGGCGGCAGCATCATGCTGTGGGGATGTTTTTCAGCGGCAGGAACTGGGAGACTAGTCAGGATCGAGGGAAAGATGAATGGAGCAAAGTACAGAGAAATCCTTGATTTAAACCTGCTCCAGAGTGCTCAGGACCTCAGACTGGGGCGAAGGTTTACCTTTCAACACAACAACGACCCTAAGCACACAGCCAAGACAACAAAGGAGTGGCTTCGGGACAAGTCTGTGAATGTCCTTGAGTGGCCCAGCCAGAGCCCAGACTTGAACCCCATTGAACATCTCTGGAAAGACCTGAAAATAGCTGTGCAGCGACGCTCCCCATCTAACCTTACAGAGCTCAAGCGGATCTGCAGAGAAGAATGGGAGAAATACCCCAAATATAGGTGTGCCAAGCTTGTAGCTTCATACCCAAGAAGACTTGAGGCTGTAATCGCTGCCAAGGGTGCCTCACCCAAGTACTGAGTAAAGGGTGTGAATACTTATGTACATGCAATATTTCAGTTTTTTATTTTTAATAAATTTGCAAAAATTTCTACAAAACTTTTTTCACTTTTTCATTATGGGATATTGTATGTAGATTGATGAGAAAAAAGGAATTTAATCCATTTTGGAATAAGGCTGTAACATAACAAAATGTGGGGAAAGCGAAGGGGTGTGAATACTTTCCGGATGCACTGTATGTCGCCATCTTGCAATGCTGTGATTACAGCTAGTCCCCAACCCTCTGTGAATAGTACACATGGCCATTGTAATGGTCACGGTAATTTGCATATGAAACTGGTCGTTGGTTTGGGTCGTTATGCCACTGTATTGTTTATAAGGGTGGGGATACCTGCAGTCAGTTGAGACTGAAGAGGTCACTTAGATGAGTGATGAAACGTTTCTGTCAATAAACGCTGTGTCCAGATGAACTGTTTCAACTTTCTGTGATTTCCTTACCTGGATTGTGGAGCATGCATCAAGAAATGTTGTCTTTTTTTTTTTGAGTTTCGTGCGAAAAAAAATATTCTGTTTGAATATCCGCAGAACTAGGTCACCTTTTTGCAGCGGCCACTAGATCGTTCGTCACAGTTCGGACAACGTGACAGGAGTCTCACTCCGACTCACGCAGACTGGAGAGCGGATTTATCAAGTTGACTTTTCGGATCATACGTATGTAACTGAGATAAGAATTAAATGTTAGAAACTTGTTTAAGTTCGGCAAAATATATGAAATTATCGTTCTTTATGTATTGAGTTTATCTTGTACTCCCCATATTCAAATCTGGCATCTTTCACCTAGCGCCTCCTAGTGGTGACGGTTGTGGTCACGTGCATTACGTAGTAACGTCTCTGTCCCTTCGTCACACGACGGCGACAGAGTTGGTACGTTGTTCTATAGAGCTCACTCCAAATACGGCTAAAAAAAGTGTTGTAAAATTGCCAAAAGTGCACTCCAGGTCGCAGAGGCCTCCTCCACCTCTCTGGTCATGAGCGCCTTTGGCATGGCGCTGACAGCGACACACCTCACTATTGTATTTTTAAATCACTTCAGGACACAGCGCTGTCGCTCGACACAACCTCTCCGTGGCATTCTTTATTTAGACTGACACAGCATCATAGGCAGACCCGATCAAACAACCCAGAGCCCGCAGGCATCACCAATCGATCCCAGCACAATAGAACAGCACCAAATCAAATGCAGCACTGTCGATGTGTGCAAACATAACATTCCCCCCCCCCCCCCGGCAGGATTTCAAACATGAAAGGTTGACACAAAGTCCTCTAGGTGGCCAGGGTGTAAACGTGTGCGAACAGGTCGCAGGGCGGCCTGAGGCTGGGCAGGCCGAGGTGGGGAGGGAGAAGGCAGGGGAAGCTGAGGCCCAGGAATGTCTGGGGCCCGTGTAGGAGCTGCATGAAGCCCCGGGGCGTCTCGCCATGCTGAGGGAATGGCTATGGTTGTGTGTGGCGGAGCTGACACCTTCCGTAGACGACTGGAGTGCCACCGAGTGCCATCGCTGAGGAGGTAAGTGGCTGGGCCCAGCTGACGGGTGACTTGGAGAGGAGAGGACCAGTATGAAGCCATTTTATTGTCCCTGTGGGGCCTGCGGACCCTGATCCAGTCTGACACATTGATGTCTGGCACCCTGGTTCGTTTTGACTGGTCAAACCGTTGCTTCATCCGCATCTGCTGACGAGTGACTGAGGCTCTGACCCCAGAGGGAGGTGCCTGAGGTGTGGAGGGGCGGAGCCTGTCAAGGGGCATGCACAGTTCCCGGCCTAGCATGAGAGAGGCTGGGGAGACGCCTGTGGTCGAGTGCTGTGTGGCCCGATAGTGCAGCAGAGTGTGACGGATGGCCTGCGTGAAAGAGCACCCTTGGGCCATTTGTGCTCTGAGGCCGTTCTTCAGTGACTGGTGAAAACGTTCACAACGCCGCCATTGGCCTGGGGGTGGTAGTACGCAGTGCATATATGACGGATGCCCTTGCTTTCGAGATAAGCAGTGAACTCAGCAGAGACCAGCTGAGGGCCGTTGTCAGTGGTGATGGTCTTTGGGAGGCCCCAGCGAGAGAAAAGAGAGTCCAGGAAGTCGATGATGATCTGTGAGGTCACAGTGCCGGAAGTGGTGAGTTCAGGCCATTTTGAGTGTAGATCGTAGGCGACCACCATGAAGCGTTGGTGGTGGGGAACTCCATGAATCTCACCACAAATGTCCAACTGCAGGTGTTCCCAGGGCTGAGAGGGCCAGGCGAGAGGTTGCAGGGGTGGGGGAGCCTGGTGGCCAGTCTTGCCACTCACAAGGCAGGCAGAACAGTCCTTCACCAGAGCCTCAATATCTCTGTCTATCCCCGGCCACCACACCAGGTCTCGGCAGCGCTGTTTCAGTTTCACAATGCCCAGGTGGCCTTCATGAGCCGTATTCAAAACACGTGCACGGAGAGCAGCTGGGACCACTGTGCAAAACCCACGTGCCACGCAGGTGTCGTTCCAGCAGGAGAGCTCCTGTCTGACTCGGGCAAACGCAGCCAGCTCCTCTGGGACCTTGTGAGGCCAGCCGTTCTGGATGTAGGTGCGGAGCTGGGAGAGGACAGGGTCCTGTTCGGAGGCTGCCCTCAGCTCCTGCAGAGAGACAGTGGCCTGGAGGGGTGTGTGTAGCATTTGGACAATGTCCTTTTCCACACAGTCAGTGTCCGTCTGTGGAGCTAGGGTGGAGACAGAGCGAGAGAGCAGGTCGGCAACAACATTGTCTCTGCCTGGGGTGAACTGCAGGCTGAAGTTGTACTGGCGGAGGCGTTCAGACCAACGGTGCAGCCTCAGGGGTTTGTGGCCTGTCCCAGATGTGGACAGCAGCGCTGTCAGGGCCTGGTGATCTGTCCTGAGGGTGAAGGAGCGGCCATAGAGGTAGAGGTGCCACCTTTCACAAGGCCAGATACAGGCTAACGCCTCACGCTCACCCACGGAGTACCGCTGCTCGGTCAGGTTGAGGGCACGGGAGGCGAAGGCAATGGGCTTCTCCACACCGTTCTGGGTTTGAGACAGCACAGCCCCTATCACTGTGGCTGATGCGTCACAGGTCACAAAGGTGGAGCTGGAGATGTCGAAGTGAGCCAACACTGGTGGTGAAGTCAGTTGAGTCTTGAGATCACGCACAGTGTCACTGCATGCCTTTGACCACACCCATGGCTCGTCCTTACGCAGCAGCTGGCGCAGGGGGGCTGTGGTCGCAGAGTACTGGGGAAGAAACCTCAGGTAGTAACTTGTCATACCCAGGAAGGAGGCGACCTGGGCGGCCGAGCTGGGCTCAGGGATGGCCTGAATGGCGTCCACGTTGGATTGTAGTGGAGTTACACCGTTCGCTGACAGCCGGAACCCCACGAAGTCGATGGCTGGCACAGAGAGGACACATTTCTCAGCATTGAGAGTTAGCTTGTGCTTGGACAGGGCTGCGAAGACCATGTTGAGGCGCTTGTCGTGGATTTCACTTGTGGGCCCGTGTACCACTATATCGTCCAGATAAATGGCCACGCCCAGTATGCCAGCCAGCACGGAGACCATGATTTTCTGGAAGCAGTTAGGGGCGGAGCTGAGACCGAAAGGCATCCTGGTGTAGCGAAACACTCCTGCATGTGTCACAAAGGCTGTGAGGTTTCGGCTGCTGGGGTGGAGGGGCACCTGTAAGTACCCCTGTCTGAGGTCGAGCTTGGGGAACACCTCAGAGCCATAGAACTGAGCAGTGAGTTCTTCTGAGGTGGGCAGTGGATACTTATCAGGGACCACTGCCTTATTTACTGCACGTAGATCGACGCAGACACGCAGCCCCCCCAACTTCTTCTTAGCCACCACGAGGTTTGAGACCCAAGGTGACGCGTCCACCGGTTTAATGATGCCAGCTTCCAGCAGTTGTTGCAGCTCGGCGGAGACCCCATCACGGAGAGCCAACAGGATGCGGCGCAGTGGTTGGATGACAGATTTCACAGCAGGGTTGAGGAGAGGTTGATGGGCGAAGGAGGAGAGGCAGCCCAGCCCCATAAACAGCGATGGCCACTTCTGCTGCCAAGGTGTGGCAACAGTCAGGATTGCTGCCCCCCTTGTGTCTAAGAGGGAGAACCCCAGAGCGGAGAACAGGTCCAGGCCCATCAGGTTGGCCCCACGGCGTGCCACATGAAAAACTGCATTGGGCACCAGCTTGGTTCCATAGCGGACAGTCACTTGGAGAGAGCCAACCAGATCGATTTTGGAGTCACCATACCCACAGAGGACAGCTGAGGGTGCGGACAGTGGCAGTGAACCGAAAAATTGACTGTAGGTATCAACATTCAGGAGAGACACACTTGCACCGGTGTCCAACAGCAGGGGGATGCACACATCATTAATGTTGACTGTGCATGATTTGAATGACACTGGCCCAGAGCTCACCTTGTGAATGACGGCGGTTGAAGACTGGGGGGTGTGGCCCTCTGACCCAGCCGGGGTAGATCGACAGACGTTGGCAAAGTGATTGTGCTTACCACAGCTACGGCATGTCTGGCCACGGGCAGGGCAGTTCTGAGCCCTTGAAACATGAGACCGAGGTCCACAGTTACCACAGGACTGTTGAGGGCGGGGCCGAGAACGCCATCGTTGCAGTTGCAAGACTCCCTAGTGGAGTCCTCTTCCGCCTCGCTCTGGCTGGGTTGTGTCCCGAGGGGCAGCCGTGAGTAGAGGGAGGAGTCGTTGGCAGCTTGACTGGAGGTGGCCACTTGCTGTGTATTTAGCATAGCAGCACACTCAGCTGCTCCCTCAACCTGTAGTGCGATGGTAATTGCTCTGGACAGCAGCAGATCGTCTTTTTCCAGCAGGAGAGTCTCACGCACCTTTGCGTTGTTGGTGTGTTCGATTAGCTGGTCGCGAACCATCTCGTCCTGAAGCGCGCCAAACTTGCATGAGCTAGCTAGCCCTCGCAAATTAGCTACGTACTGCTGCACAGACTCACCAGGCAGTTGGTGTCGCTGACGGAATATAAGTCGCCGAAGGAAGGCACTCTGTGGAGCAGCGAAATGGGTGCTCATAAGTCCCGCAGCTTCGGCAAAGCTTGTGACGTTCCCCAGAGACCCGAGCACACGATGACCCTCTGCTCCCAAGCAGTGTAGCAACAGAGCCGTCTTCCTAGCCTGGCTCACGTCGTCGAGCCCTGAGGCGATGATGTAATTTTCAAAACTATGTAGCCAGCGAGTCCATGGTACCGGAGGCTCGCCAGGTAATGCCAGGAAGGGGGCAGGTGGTGGGAAAGAGATATCAGCCATCCTCGTCGCCAATATTGTATTGGTCACTTCAGGACACAGCGCTGTCGCTCGACACAACCTCTCCGTGGCATTCTTTATTTAGACTGACACAGCATCAAAGGCAGACCCGATCAAACAACCCAGAGCCCGCAGGCATCACCAATCGATCCCAGCACAATAGAACAGCACCAAATCAAATGCAGCACTGTCGATGTGTGCAGACATAACACTCACGTACTCGCCTGAGCCGTGATTGTGTCTCTCACGTTGTGCTCTCTCACCCAGCAATCGTGACAGTGGGTCTGCGATATTTTGCTTTATTTTGGCCTCTACTGCCCCCCTGAGGTTGAATGGTATGCACCTAAAAAGCTGGGCGACAGGCTTCACGTCTGGGTTGATGTGTAAGCTAACCTGCTTGGAGTTCAGTTTTCCAACCCCTTGGAATGGCTTTGGATACTGCTGTTCAAGTGACTGTTTTATGTTCAATACAGCTGCAACATCGACTCCTATTTTCAAAGTCTCATGGCTGTCTCCTTTCCTAGCAATGCCTCTCCCAAGCCATTATCCACAATGAACTCTGCCTGCTCAGTTTTATTTCCGACTGCAATCTCACACGAGAATGCACCTTTAACAGATAGTGGTTGACTAGCACCATAAGAAAACAACTTCCTCTCCGTCTTTGGAATGTATGAACGACACTTTATACATTGTGATTTTAGTCTCTCCCGTGTGTTTTCACCCATCACATTACTGGTCGCCCCTGAATCAACTAACATCTGCAGTTTCACTCCCCCCACAGAAAAGGTAAGTCTCTCAGTTGTGATATTCTCTTTAACACCGAATGCATAGTCACCTTGTTCCTCAACGTTACTCACACGTTGTTTTGCACCATTAGGCTTGGTGCGACATACTGCTGAAAAGTGGCCCTTTCCATTGCACTTATGACATGTCTGTCTGCGTGCTGGGCATTTCGGGTCCCTGCATGCCCACATTTGTAACACTTCCTTTCATTTTGATCGCTTTTGGTCGTTGGTTTCCCTCTGGAATGTTTCACGTGTCTCCCTCCTTTTTGTGCGACATGATGGACAGTCTGTTTCTGCCTTCGTCGCGCCCGACATGGCTGACAGCTGTTCCTCCACGTTCTTGCACTGCGAGGCTAGTTGCAATGTGCGGGCGCGTGTTAAACCTGGCCCTTCCTCCAAGTTTCCTTCTCACGTACATCAAAGTACACCTGCTCAGGATAGCGTCCCTTATCTGATAATCAGCACCCCCCCCCCCAAAGTCACAATCTCTGGCAGCCTGTCGTAGTCGAGTAGTAAACTGCTGTATGGTCTCACCAGTGTTCTGAGATAACTTGTGAAAAGTTTGCCGAGCAAATGCTGCATTAACTTGGGGTACAAAGTACTGATTCAAAGCGCGGACCGCCGCCGCATAATCCGCCACCTCCCCTGTGTTGGCTAACATTTAGAAGATGTCTTGTACATCTGGTCCATCAAGATGTAAGCGCAGAGCCCTTCTTCTCTGCTTTATGGCGTCCGTAGCGTCGTTAGTTAAAATTAGTCCTTTGCCATCAGCATAGAGTTCGAACGTCGTCAACCATCTTGTCCATCTCGGACCAAGTGTGGCTGGTTCGCCAAAGCACGCAAAGTTCTGAATCCCGGATTTCTCCATGTAGCTGCCCTCGATATTTTTAATAAAGACGAAACGTGGAGAGCCTCAACGGGTACATTTATTGCTTCAAACACCACACAGGTACATTCTTGTCGAGCACCATGCAAACTATAAAGAATAGAATGACAGTCACAACACAATTAGGTTAACTACCTCATAGCTTCACAAAATAATATATATTTAGAGGAATATACCTTAAAAGAAAACACATGAGCAATAGTAGGCTATACTTAACGTAAATCATGACGTACCTCGCTCCGCTTATCAAGGGGCTAGGAAACTCTTAGAACGCCATCTTGAGACACGTCTTGAAACAACTAGCAAATTGCCAGAAATTTTGCAACTTTCTCTTCATCTCTAACAGTCTTCTGGTCGCAAACTTTTTTAAACTGGTTATCAATCTTTCGAATCAATTGTTGTTCAATAATCATAAACATTTAGGCTAATTCTCGAGTTATGCAGTGAACACTACGATCCTTTTCATATTGTGATCTCACATGCATATGTCTTCGTCTGCTTTATCGTTGAGCCAACGTGAACTTCCGCTAGTCGGACGGCAAGGAAAAACATTCTTCAAAAGAAAAGTCCCCATACATAAGTATAGCTATCTCAAATTAAAAGTAGGTGAAAAACGACATTAGGGCTGCGGTCACAAATTTTCAAGATGGCGGCACGCTGGACGCAGTGGCTACTGTGGTTCCCTGTTCAGTGTCGTGTTTTCTTTGTTATTTATACGTTAGCTTTAAGTTTACTTACAAGTGTAGGTCATGCGCTCTTCTACAACCGTCAGGAACTTTTAAACCTCAGAACGGATTACTCACTTCCCTCCACCAGCACGGACAATTTCCCCATCGATATTATCCGCTCACCGGTCTCGCAGTGGAAACGCTGCCCCCGTTGGCAACGTAAACAAAAGAGGGGAAAACGTGGCGGGCTACATGCTAAGCTAAGTAGCGTTCCCTTCAAAGTTTCCCTCCCCAGCATCTTCATGGCTAATGTCCGGTCGTTAGCTAAAAAAATGGACGAGATAAGACTCAGCCTGTCCTCTCAGAAAAGGCTGCAGAACTGCTGTCTGCTGATGTTTACAGACTTGGCTCAACAGCAACATAGCCGACTCGGCAGTCGAGCTAGCGGGCCGCACAGCCTTCCGTGCCGACAGGACAGCGGACTCCGGCAAGATCCGTGGAGGGGGTTTGAGTATTTATGTCAAGAACTCTTGGTGCAACAATATAAAGATCGTCGAAAGGCATTGCTCTGCTGATCTCGAGCTCCTTATGATTCAGTGCAGGCCTTTTTACCTGCCCAGGGAGCTAACGGCCATTACCATCGCCGCTGTATACATCCCCCCACATGCTAATGCTAAGGTAGCACTTAATCAGCTACAATGTGCCATCAGCAGACAACAGACCAAACACCCGGACAATGCCTTTATCATAAGTGGTGACTTTAATCAGGCTAACCTCAGGGCTGTATTGCCCAAATTCCATCAGCATGTCTCCTGCCCCACTAGGGGACAAAACACCCTGGACCATCTCTATACAAACATTAAGGACTCATACAAAGCTACTCCCTGCCCTCATCTGGGGCATTCTGACCACCTCTGCCTGTTTGTGGTCCCAGCCTACAAACCCCTAATAAAACGGATCAAGCCAGCAGTAAAGACAATCACTGTCCGGCCAGAAGGAGCAGTCTCTGAACTCCAGGACTGTTTTGAAAACACAGACTGGAGTATTTTTGCATATTCAGCTACCCATGGCTCCCATACAGACATTAATGAACAGACATCTGCCATACTAGCCTACATTAACTTTTGCACTGACAGTGTCACAACAAAAAAATCAGTCCGCACCGTTCCAAACCAGAAACCCTGGATGACCAGTGAGGTCCGGCAGCTGCTGAAAGTCCGGGATGCAGCATTCAAGTCAGGTAACTGTGAGGCCTACAGCGCAGCCAGATCAAACCTCAAAAAGGGCATCAGAACAGCCAAACATAAATGTTCCCTACGAATAGAAGACCACTTTCACAATAACTCTGATCCTCGGCGAATGTGGCAAGGCATTCAGTCTATCACAGACTACAAAAGCTCTATGAGACGAAATTGAGCACCTGACATCATGGTGTACAACCAACAATCTTGTCCTTAATGTGCAGAAGACAAAGGAGCTGATTGTGGACTTCAGGAGGTCTAGAAGCTGCAGCCACTCCCCCATACACATCAATGGGGTGGAAGTGGAGCGTGTTTCCAGCTTTAAATTCCTTGGAGTCCACATCAGCGAGGACCTTTCGTGGACATTAAACACCCAGGCCCTGGTGAAAAAGGCCCAACAATGCCTGCATTTCCTGAGGAGGCCCGTCTACCCCCCAAAATTCTCACCAACTTCTACCACTGCACCACAGAGAGCATCCTGACCATCTGCATCTCAGTGTGGTACGGCAACTGCACCTCAGTAGATCAGAAAGATCTGCAGCGGATCGTCAAGGTGGCCCAGCATATTACCGGTACCCAGCTCCCAGCCATAAAAGACATTTATCACAAACGCTGCCTTCGAAGGGGTCTGAGCATCAGCAGAGATCCCACCCACCCCAACCATGGACTGTTCCCCCCCCTGTGCTCTGGGAGGCGCTACAGGGGCCTCAGAGCCCGCACTACCAGGCTCAAAAACAGCTTCTTTCCACAAGCTGTTGCCCACCTGAACCTGACTACCCACTGAATGTCTGTAGATATTTTTAAATATTTTGTACTCCAGCTCTTTTTTAACTTATTCTTAGCTTTTGGTCTTCATGTGTGTATATCTTATACTGTGTTTGCCTGTGTCTGTCTTGCACTGTTTGGTGAAGCCACAGCCCTCATTTCATTTTTAACATGTGCCTGCACATTGTTTTTGATGACAATAAAATTGAATTGAATTGAATTACACTCTCACCAATCATATTATGATGAGTGAAAATACAGATGAACCATATTAAACGAAACGTACATCATTCCATATAGACTAACCATTTTAAGTTTCACGTCTATAGTATACTAGATTGCAAAAGAATAAACATGTCTGAGTGGTTGAGGTGTCACTCCGCTAATCACTCACTCTCTAGGAGAAGAACCAATTTCTGAATGGGCCTTTCTATGATCAAAGGTTTAGATGGATGATCTTGTTTTCCTACTGGATGATCTTGTTTTCTTACTAACACCTTTACACGGCGTACTAAACCATCACTCTCTTCCACGCGTCCTAGATGCCACTAGTTTCTTAAATGTGACTTAAATGTGGCCCTCTCTAGTCTCCTCGATTCAGTTGCACCTCTCACTACCAGAGCTAGGCGACTAAAGAGGCCTACACCCTGGTTTAATGATGAGACACGTGCTCTTAAGCGGACATGCAGGAGACTGGAACATAAATGGCAAAAATCAAAATTGGAAGCTTTTTACCTATCGTGGCACGAGTGTTTATTGAAATACAAGCGTGCTTTATCTAATGCAAAAACATCATATCTCTCTTAATAAATATTAATAAATATAACCCCAGATTTCTCTTTGACCCTGTATCTAAACTTACTAAAAAGCAGTCGTCTATTAACTGCTCACCATTCACAGCCCATGAATTTCTAGATTTTTTCTGCAATAAGGTTGATGAGATCTTAAACAAAATGAGTTCTCAACTCCATCTACTCCTGCAGATCCTGTCATACTAAATTCATATCTACACAATGAGTCACTGACAGTTCCAGTTATTACAGCTTTTGAGACTATCTCTCTTGATACTTTGACTAAGTTCGTGTCAGCTTCTAAACCAACTGCTTGCCTACTTGATCCCTTACCAGCAAAACTTTTTAAAGACCTCTGGCCTTTTCTTGGACCTACAATGCTAGACATCGTTAATTTATCTCTTACTACTGGCATTGTTCCCAGCAGTTTTAAGACAGCTGTGGTTAAACCTCTACTTAAAAAACCGCACCTTGATCCAGGGTTTCTTAATAACTATCGGCCAGTCTCTAATCTTCCATTCTTCTCTTAAGTACTAGAGAGAGTTGTGTATCAACAACTTTTGACCCATATAAAAGAAAACGATCTATATGAACCTTTTCAGTCGGCTTTCAGGCCCTGTCACTCCACTGAAACTGCTCTGACCAGAGTGGTAAATGATCTTCTACTGGCTATCGACTCTGATTCCACTTCTGTGCTTCTACTACTGGACCTCAGTGAAGCCTTTGACACAATTGATCACTGTATACTTTTAGATAGATTAAATTGTAATTTTGGTGTCTCTGGCTTAGCTCTCTCTTGGCTTAAGTCCCACTTATCTGGACGAACACATTGTGTCTGCTATAATAATATTATATCAAAATCTTCTGACATTAAATATGGTTTGCCTCAGGGCTCAGTACTTGGCCCTCTACTTTTCTCTCTTTACATTACACCTCTTGGCCAAAATATACGCAGTTATGGAATAAATTTCCATTGCTTTGCTGATGATACTCAGTTGTATGTGCCTATAAGGGCTGATGATCATACTCAAATCACTAACTTAGAGGCCTCCTTGGCTACTGTAAAAAACTGGATATCACTTCACTTTCTGCTTTTAAATTCAGATAAAACCGAGATGCTAGTCATTGGCCCTGCTAGACACAGACACCAATTTGATCAA
The DNA here is from genome assembly GCF_029633865.1 of Lampris incognitus. Classification (NCBI taxonomy): domain Eukaryota; kingdom Metazoa; phylum Chordata; class Actinopteri; order Lampriformes; family Lampridae; genus Lampris; species Lampris incognitus. The sequence goes on along the minus strand of NC_079216.1, from coordinate 22,739,049 downwards.
GTAACGATAACAATCGACAACTCTGTGGTTTCACAAAGTGTGGCAGCCAAAAATCTTGGTGTTACGTTTGATCCCAGCCTTTACTTTGATAAGCACATTAAATAAATCAACAAGACTGCCTTTTTTCACTTACGCAACATAGCTGAAATTTGGTCTTTTCTCTCCATGGCTGACACAGAGATTCTAATACATGCATTTGTTTCATCCAGACTTGATTACTGTAATGTTCTGTTCTCAGGTCTTCCACATTCTAGTTCTAAAAGTCTTCAGATGGTTCAGAATGCTGCTGCTAGAATCCTAACTAAAACTAGGAAATTTGACCATATTACACCAATTCTTGCCTCCCTTCATTGGCTTCCTATCCATGTTAGATCAGAATACAAGGTGCTTCTGCTGACTTATAAAATCCTAAATGGGCTTGCCCCATCCTACCTGTCTGATCTCGTTAAACCTTACATGCCATCTCGAGCACTTCATTCTCAAAATACAGGGCTCCCGTGTGTACCCAAAGTTAAAAAGAAGTCAGCTGCTGGCAGGGCCTTTTCCTATCGGGCTCCATTGTTGTGGAATAACCTGCCTGCTGCCATCAGACAATCAGAGTCTGTTGAGTCCTTTAAATCCAAACTTAAAACTCATCTTTTTGCCTTAGTTTACAATTAGTTGCATTTAAGTTGAGTGCTTCACAACCTGTACTGGATGGCGGGTTGGTTTTCTGTCTCAATTAATTTACCAACCACTGTTCTGCCGACGAGATTATCGAGTATAGATTACAGAGTATAGATTATGAGTAATTGATGACTTAATTGATTATGGCTAATGACTATTGCAAACTGTTCTCTTCTCTAACATGTCTTTTCTCTCTCTCTGAATGATTTCTTCTCCTTTCTCTTTTTCTGTGTTTGAATGGTGTCATGTGAGTCTCTCTTGCGTGCATGTGCAGTCGGTTCTCCTCCCAGGTCTCCGTGGTGATGGTGGTCGCCATTTGGATGCTGCCTGCCCTTCCACTCCTCACATAAGTTTTTCTTTTATTACATGATGATGCTGGTCGCGTGGCTTGGGTCCTGGACTGCTCCGTTGGCATGTGGACACTGCTTGGGATCCTGTGCATCATGTTCTTCATAAATTTTATGTCCATTATAATTCTGTTATCCTCTTTCAATGTTGTATTATGTAAATTGCGTGAACACAACATCCATTGCACGCTGTCCGTCTTGGGAGAGAGATCCCTCTTCTGTTGCTCTCCCTGAGGTTTCTTCCTATTTTTTCTCCCTGTTGAAGGGTTTTTTTTAGGGAGTTGTTCCTTATCTGATGAGAGGGTCTAAGGACAGGATGTTGTGTTGCTGTTAGGCCCACTGAGGCAAATTTGTAATTTGTGATATTGGGCTATACAAATAAAATTGATTTGATTTGATTTGATTTAATGTTTCCACAGGCCTTTTATCTCTCTCTTCATGCAAGCAGGTAGGGTGACGTCGGTTGCATGTGGCACAGGTATGTCGTCTTTTGTAGTCTTTGCTGCTGTGAGATGGACTTGTTCATATGAGCACTAGTGTTGAGTGCTCTAGCTCTCTTAGGCACTCTTTCATCTGTGGGCTTGTTATTCATTAAGAATGGAGAGGCAATGGGGTTACAGGCTATGTGGGCTTCTGTTTGAATGAACTCTGTGAAACATGAGAAGCTTGGGTAATCTCCAGATGCATCATCCAATTCTTTCACAACAACTCGGCTCCATCTACGCACAATCCACTCCAGTAATTTTTTATCTCATCTTGTGATTTTCTTCGCAATCATTTAGAATGGACAATCCCCTAACATGGGGCATTGCCTCAATGCAGCCTTGCAGGAAGTCTGCAAACTCTCGAACCGCAAGAGGATCATTTGCACTAACGTTGGGCCATTTAATTAGCTTGTCTCGAAAGGCTTTCTGTACAACGAAGGAGTTTCCATACCTCTCTTGTAGGACTTTCAAAGCCCCTTGATATGCATTTCTGAGTTTCTATAGAAGAATCCCTCTACAGCCTTGAAAGCATCTCCAGCAAGGTAGTTTTTCAGATAAAACATCTTCTCGCTAGCTGTAGAGGCTGCTGGTCTATCAGAGCCATGAAGGACATTTTCCATTCTATGAACTTTAAGGGTTCGCCAGTGAATGTTGTGGCTCTGGAGTAGGCAGACGATTCATACTTAGTGAGCTTATGATTGCTTGGGTTAGACCAGCGGTCCCCAACCTTTTTTGCGCCAAAGACCGGTTTAATGTCAGACAATATTTTCATGGACTGGCCTTTAAGGTGTGGCGGATAAATACACAAAATAAAATGATACGACCGGCATAAAAACTGTGGTATTTTCTAAATATAATAATAAACGTGAATCCACTGTGTAATCGTATGCAACTTTATTAGCAGCGTCCTCATAACATCGCGCCAACAACATAACATGAGTACCATCCTCTCTGCCCCCTAACACTCTCTGGTCGCCATGGTAACGTTTAAACATGCCTTCAAAATAAGATACAACACAAAAACAAATACAAATTGCATGAAAATACAACTCACCATAACGCTAAATCAGTGGGAGCCCTGAGCTTGTTTCTCTGCAACGAGACGGTCCCATCTAGGGGTAATGGGACACAATGACACCCGAAGTGTGTTGCTTATGTCCACTCTACTCCGTAATTTTGTTTTGGTTGCTGTCACTGCAGAAAATCCCGCTTCACACAAATAGGATGTCAGGAATGGCAACAGGGTTTTCAGTGCTGTTGTCGCGATCTCAGGGTTTTCTGCCGTGACTTTAATCCAGAACACCAGCAGAGTTGTTGTCTGGATCATACTTTTAAGGTTGACAAATGGGTAGCGGATCCATTCCTTGGCAGTTCGTGGGTCTTTTGTGGTTGGGAAGTAGCGCTCAAACTCTTGTAAAAGCAAAGACAGGTGATCGTGCACCAGCTGGGAGAATGAAGGCTCGGTCTCAGTCTCTTCCAAAATCCCCGCGAATGTTTGAAACATGTCAAATATACCTCTGTTCACGCGCCGTCCCCACAAATCCAGTTTGGCTTTAAATGCAGCTACTTTATCTGCCAACTTGAAGACAGTTGTCATTTCGCCCTGAAGTGACCGATTGAGTTCATTGAGCAGGTTGAATATGTCGCACAAGTAAGCGAGTTTTGCGACCCATTCCTCGTCACTGAAATGTGCTGCCAGCGCTGACTTTTTTTCTGAGAGAAATCTCTGCAGCGGCTCTCGTAATTCAAACACTCTGGCCAGCGATCTCCCTCGGGATAGCCATCTTATTTCTGTGTATAAGAGAAGGTGTCTGTACTCCACGTCCATCTCCTCACAAAGCTGCTCGAACAGGCGCGAGATAAGGGCGCGTGCTCTGACGTGGTTAATAACTTTAACGACGTCATTCAATACGCTGTTAAGTTCCGGTGGTATTTTTCGGCTAGCCAGCCTTTCCCTGTGAATCACACAATGCGTAGACTCACATTCAGGTGCAACCTCCTTAATCCGAGTAGTTAAACCAGACAGCCGTACGGTCATGGCAGCAGCTCCGTCTGTGCATATGCCGACACAAAAGGACCATTTCAGTTTTCCTGATATATAATCATCCAGCGACTTGAATAGTTCTGCGGCTGTGGTTTTGGTTGGCAACGATAGTGCACATAACATATCCTCATGCACATCCTCCTGATAAAGATATCGCACATAAACAAGTAGTATTGCCTTGTTGTCAATATCTGTAGACTCGTCAACCTGGAGTGTGTACCACGGTGATGTATTAATCCTCTCCAACAATTGTGTCTCAATGTCCTCTCCTATTTCCTCAATGTGCCGAGTGACGGTGCTGGCCGAAAGAGGCACCTGTGCTATCTTTTTAACCGCAGCCTCTCCTAGAAGTTCACGGCAAATGTCTTTAGTGGCGGGCAGGATCAATTCTTCACCAATGGTGAATGGCTTCTTAGCCTTAGCAATACGATTAGCCACCAAGTATGATGCTCTCAGTGCACTTGCATTTGTTGATGTGGTGGCCCTCAGTAATTGCTTCTGTCCTTCTTGTTCATGCCTTTTTCTTCCAAAATACTCCGAAGGCTTGTCTTTTGATGCAGGGTGCTTGGTCTCCAAGTGGCGAAGCCGTTTTGAAGCCTTCATTGCCTCATTAGAGAGCCGGTCGCCGCACATTATGCAGAGCAGGCTTGGTGCGCGGGAATCACCTGTCGCGATAAATCCATATTTTAAGTAGGACTCCTGGTATTGTCTGTTAAATGCAGCTTTCTTTTTCTTGGAAGTCGTAGGCTCTTCTTCTGTCTCCTCACCGGGCCTTTTCCCCTTCGCAAAGAAACTTTCCAAAGACGTTTGTTTTTTACTAATTTTGCCAGCTTGTGGGTTTAATTTTAGCGGCAACGTATCACGTGACCGAGACAAGCGTCAAGAGTGAGTCATAGACGGATGTAACAGAGGGAATCCGGTCATTTTTCAAAATAAAACATCGTTCAGACTCAGATAACGAATAAAACGGAAATAATGTAAGTTATTTATTCTTTCTCTGCGGCCCGGTACCAAATTGTGGGGTACTTGGGATTTAGTAGCCCCCCATCTATTTTTTATTTTATACACTTACCTTCATTGACCACTCACTACTAGTAAAGAGGGAATTGTCTGCTGTGTTGTTGTGATAGCCGGTTCTCGCCACAGGAGGGCACTGCAGGTTAATTGCTTCTAGCCTGTGTGACGTAGTGCTGGCTCTCGCGGTCCACTCTGGGACATTCGGGTAGAGTCGTCAGATGAGTGTTGCCGTTTGGTATAGTGAGCCATGCTCTGAAAACGTGTCCTCTGTAATGTCTATTTGACAGGTAAGCAGACTAGTTAGACATATGGAATTAGGATGGTGATTAAATATGATGTGTAGGTGGGATATGGATGCCTATTAGAAATACCCACGAAGGGACTTTCATATTTATTTTGATAACGTCATATCACTGGCTAACGTTAGCTAGATTGCTAGCGAGTTGCTAACGTTAGCATAGCCATAGCTCCCGCGGTCTGAACCCATTGTTCTGTAGCTTGGCTTTGACATTGTCTGTATGTGTGATTAGTCTCCCTTTACTATGTTTAGTGTCTCCACACTGTGTAAATATGAAGGTAGGCCTATGTGTGTTGCTATTTTGATCCCCCCATGTTCCGTAACGTTATATACTGTTTAGCTTTGCTAGCGGTAGGCTAGACTAATGTGAATTTATGGAAGAATATATTTGGTGCTCTTATTGTGTATAAATTGGAGATGAGTGTTGCCGTTCGTATAGTGAGCCATGCTCTGAAAACGTGTCCTCTGTAATGTCTATTTGACAGATGGAGTAAAACAACAAAAACACCAGCCCTTGTAAGTGTCATTCTTACCAAGTGTGCTACAAATATTGGTGCCGAAACCCGGGATCAGCGCCATTGCCACCATTGTCAGGAGAAGAAGTGGGGAGCGGAGTGAGAACACGTGACCAACAATGGAACTGGAGCTTGAGCAACTGCAAGACAGGCTGAGTGAGACCCTCCTGCAGTTAGGGCTGGACCAGTTAAAAGAGGTGTGTGTTATTGCTAAAGTCCCCACTGAAAACCAGACAAAGAGGCATGCGCTGATCAGACTTATTAGTGAGACTGTGGATGAAGCAATTGAGAAGGAGGATGAAGAGGTAGCACGTCAGTTTCTGTCCAGACTAGTGGACCTCTCTAGTGAAATGAAGCAGAGAGGGGCGGAGTCACATACTGGTGCAGGTGCAGACAGTACTAACAAGGATGCTGCTGAATTGGCAAGCTTACATGAACAATATCAGGCCTTACAGTCCAGCTTTACTGCATCCACAAAAGCGCTTGAGGAAGAGATATCACGCCTCAGTGAGAAACTAAGTCTTAAAGAACCCAGTAGACCTAGTCAACCTTCAAACCCAATCCCGTCAGTAATCCAACCCCCTGAAGTGACCATACGCAGAGACTTTAAGATAAATGGCCAAATAGGAGAACGGGGGCAGATAGACAAGTTGTCTTATATAAATCTTACGCATCAGATTGATATGGGGGTGAGAAAAGGCCACAGCGAGTTGGAGATAATAGAGGCTGTAATCCGAGCCATCAGCCCTGGGCTGACTCTCCGTGACTTGTTAGAGATCAAAACCAAACTCACCCTCCCTCAGCTGAGGACCATTCTGAAAAGCCATTTCAAAGAGGATAGCTCTGTGGACCTATATCACCGACTAATCAACATCACACAGGACAGTCAGGAGTCACCACAGAACTTCCTGTTCCGAGCCATAGCATGTAAAGAGAGACTCTTAGCAGCAGCGAGAGAGCCTGGCTCTGATGAACAATACAGCCCTGAACTGATACAGAAGAAGTTCCTAAGAGCTGTGGGAACTGGGCTAGTGAGTGACCAGGTAAAATATCAGCTCAAGAGCTATCTCGATGATCAAGCAACTACTGATGATGTTCTCATTGTTAAGATGATAGAGGCCGCAAGTTTTGAGTCAGAGAGACAGCGGAAATTCAAGAAGAGCTCCCACAGTAAGGAAACCAGAGTGCGGGAAGTGCGAACTGAGGCACATCAGTATCTAGGAGCGGAAGCTGCAGTGGTCGGGGGTCAGGAGTCGTCGCCATCAACATCCGCGAGTGTGAAAGCCCTTAAGACACAGGCAGGGAACTAAAAGGAGTCTGCGTTCTACGAGATAATCCAACAGCTGAAAGGAGAAATGGAACAGATGAGAAAAGCCATGAACCACTCCTCTGGCCAAAGACCTTCTCGTCAGCAGCAGCCTGTGAGGAAGCGCGGATGCAAAGCCTGTCAAGACAGTGAAAGGGGCGACCAGTGCAACCACTGTTTCAAATGCGGACAGAGTGGCCATCTTTCAAGAGGGTGTAGAGCTCAGAGGCCTGAAAAATCGGAGCAGGTAGACACATCTAGCTGTACTGTCACCAGCAAGCTCATCGACGACAGTATTCAGCTACTAGAAGCCAGAGTGTCTGCCCGACAGCGAGACGAGGCAGGGCGGGAACAGCAAGCACCCACAGTGAGTCATATCTCCTCAAAACGCCAGTCACAGCTGCTGAACCTAATTGGAAAGAAATACATGATAAACTGTTACATTGATGGTGTAGCCACACAGGCATTGTGGGATACCGGGTCGCAGGTCTGCCTAATCAGTGAAGAATGGAGGAGAAAACATCTACCACACACCAAGGTGAGAAGCACAGAAGAGATCCTTGGCCCTGGCACCCTGACTGGTAAAGCAGCAAACCAGACAACCATTCCTTTCTCTGGATGGGTGGAAGTGACTGTCCAGTTAGCACCGAATAGCACCACTCAGACCCCACCAATGGAACTCACTGTGCCAATACTAGTAACCACACACCAGGCCACCGCAGAAGAACCGATCATCGGTTACAATGTAATTGAACACCTGTTAGAGTCTGGAGCTGGACAGCCATCAAGTGTAATCACAAAGGCACTAAGCATTGCGTTCGCGGTTTACTACAAGAAGGCTGAAGTCCTCGTGAAGCTGATAAAGAGCCGAGATGATATGGAAGGTGAGGGGATGGTTAAAGTGGGCCGAGAAAGCATGACTTTTCCGGCGGGCCAGACAAAGACTGTTAAGTGTGGTGTTAGAGCAGGGCCCCTCCAAGCAGACCAGAACGTCCTCTTTGAGCCTAATGTGAACCCAAAGTGGCCAGAGGGCCTGAAGGTGGATGAAAACATTGTATGTTTACAGAAGGGAACCTGGTCACGCATCGCTGTCCCAGTGACTAACGTCACAGCTCATGACATCACACTGCCGCCACGGACTCCCCTGGGGCAGACCCAAAGAACTAGAGCCATCTACCCTGCCGCCGTGAAGCCGTTGGATGTGGATGGGACTAGTACAGTGAACCCAGTCATCCCAGGGACCTCCACAACAGGTACAGAACAAAGACCTGTGATTAGAGACACAACAAAGCTGAAAGGGCCAGGTGATGTCAAGACGGAACACCAGGAGGAAGATCTATGGGACCCGCCTGTCCCTCTGAACCACCTGACACCTGAACAACAACTGCAGGTGAGAGAGCTACTGCGGGAGGAGAGTAGTGTGTTTGCACGCGATGACCATGATGTGGGGACTATTCCATCACTCCAGCTCAAGATCCGCCTGAGTGACACCACACCGGTGAAGCGGACATACACATCAGTCCCAAAGCCTCTTCATAAAGAAGTGAAGGAATACCTCGAGGATTTACTGAACAGAGGCTGGATAACTAAGTCAAAATCACCCTACTCAAGCCCAATCGTGTGTGTGCGGAAAAAGGATGGGAGCCTCCGCCTCTGCTGTGACTACCGTGAGTTGAACAAGAGGTCCATCCCAGACCGCCATCCAATACCACGCATCCAGGATATGCTCGACAGCCTGAAGGGGAGTGCCTGGTTTTCTGTCTTGGATCAGGGGAAGGCATATCACCAGGGGTTTCTTGAGGAGTCCAGCCGCCCACTGACTGCATTCATCACCCCGTGGGGATTATATGAATGGGTGAGAATTCCCTTCGGACTGTCCTCAGCACCAGCAGAGTTCCAGAGGTCCATGGAGGAATGTTTGATTGGGCTGAGGGACGACATTTGTCAGCCGTATTTAGATGACAACCTGGTCCACTCAACCACATTCGACGAACACCTCCAGCACCTGAGAAGAGTACTGCACCGCTACAGAAGCCATGGAATCAAGCTGACGGCAAGAAAATGTGAACTCTTCAAAAACCAAGTAAGGTTCCTGGGAAGGCTTGTGACCAAGGATGGATACACAATGGACCCCGCTGATGTGGCCCCGGTCCAGGCACTGAAGGAGAGAGAACCTACGACCATCGGAGAGCTCAGGAAGATGCTGGGATTCATCTCGTATTACCGGCCCTACATACCTAACTTCTCCCGAATCGCAAGGCCTCTCTATGACCTCCTCACCCCAGAGAAGACAGCAGCGGGGAAGCTCAAACAAAAGAGAAAGGACAAGGGGAGGAAGGGCTCCCGAGACCATCTGCCCTCCTCTCACCCAGTTAAGTGGACAGCTGAACACCAACAGGTCCTCTGTCAGTTGATTGAATTCCTCATCCAGCCACCAGTGTTGGGCTACCCAGACTTTGAACAGCCCTTTATCCTTCACTGTGACGCGTCACGAGAGGGCCTCGGGGCAGTATTGTATCAAAGACAGTCACAGGGTGGGCTGGCAGTCATCGCGTACGGGTCTAGGACACTGACAACTCCTGAGAAGAACTACCATCTCCACTCAGGGAAGTTGGAGTTCCTCGCGATGAAATGGGCCATATGTGAGAGATTTAGAGATTACCTCTACCACGCTCCATCATTCACTGTCTACACAGACAATAATCCCCTCACCTATGTGCTCACGACAGCCAAACTGAATGCGACCACCCACAGGTGGGTAGCAGAGTTAGCCGATTTCCAGTTCTCTATCAAGTACCGGCCTGGACGAGCCAATGGGGACGCAGATGGCCTCTCACGCATGCCGATGGAGCAGTACATGCAGACCTGTTCACAAGAAGTACACCCCGAGGTCATGAACAGTGTGACCCAGGCGCTGTCAGTCCAGCTGGAGAGAGCTGAGCCTTGGATGTGTCCGGTAACCATAGCCACAGCACTAGCCGAGTTTGAGAAGGAACATACATCACCTGTGGCAGAGATACCCAGTCAGACGGTGAGAGACGCCCAGAGGGAGGATGCTGTCATTGGTGAGGTGCTGAAGTACATAACCTCCAATCAGTGGCCTCGGGGAAAAACACAGTGTGCGAGCAGGGGTGTTGCGACACTCATGAGAGAGAAGCATCGGCTGTGCCTTGATGATGATGGCATCCTGCGCCGGAAAACAGCTACCCGAACTCAGCTAGTCCTGCCGAAAAAGTTCCATGAGCTGGTGTATAAAGAACTGCACAGAGACCTGGGCCATCTAGGCATGGAGAGGGTGTTGCACCTGTTGAGGGACCGTTTCTATTGGCCTCACATGCAGAAAGATGTGGAACATTACATCACACAGGTGTGTAGCTGCCTGAAGACCAAGCGCCCCAACAAACCAACCAGAGCCCCTCTCACCAACATCGTGACCACACACCCATTTGAGATGGTCTCCATTGACTTCTTACACTTAGAGAAGTGTAAGGGAGGGTACGAGTATATACTGGTGGTTATGGACCACTTTACCCGTTTTGTTCAAGCCTATGCATGCAGAAACAAAGCTGCCAAGACCGCCGCAGAGAAGGTATTCGGGGACTTTGTGCTGAGATTTGGTTTCCCGGCGACGCTGCACCATGACCAAGGGAAGGAGTTTGACAATAAGCTCTTCGCCAAGCTGCAGGAGTACAGTGGAGTCAGGGGTTCTCACACAACACCGTATCACCCGCAAGGAAATGGTCAGGTCGAGCGTTTCAACAGAACGGTTCTGGCGATGCTGAGAAACCTGCCAGCGGTTGCGAAAACGGATTGGAAAGCGTCACTCCCAAAGGTGATACATGCATACAACTGCACCCGAAATGAAGCGACCGGATTTGCACCTTACTATCTGTTGTTCGGCAGAAATCCAAGACTTCCCATTGACCTGATGTTTGGCCTTAGAGCAAAGGACCAGGCACTATCCCATCAAGAATATGCAGAGAAGTGGAAGGCCCGCATGAATGACGCCTATCGCCTAGCATCAGAGACAGCACGGAAGGAGGGGGCCAGAAACAAAACACTATACGACAAAAAGGCCCACGGGACAGAGCTGTATCCCGGATGCAGAGTTCTCATCCGCAACCTGAACGAGAAAGGAGGACCGGGGAAATTAAGACCATTCTGGGAGGACCAGGTGCATGTAGTAACACAGAGGAAGCACGCTGACAGCCCTGTGTATGAGCTGAAGCCGGAGAATGGAAAAGGACGAACCAGAATCATGCATAGGAACCTTCTTCTGCCATGCGACTTCCTGCCGGTGGAACCAAGAGAAGAGGACTTACCTGTGAAACCTAGACGGGAGAGAAAGAAGACAGACAGACAAATGCAGTGGAACCAGGAACAGGACAGTGACTCAGATGATGAGGATAACTGGAGATGCATCGTGGGACGACCAACAGTCAGAGCCAGTGAGCGGATCCAGAGTCAGCTGAGCCCAGACGCCTTGGAGTTCTATCCGGAGGAAAGAGACGGTCAAGATGAAGAGGATTTTGCGGAGCAGCCTGCAACAATAGAGGACAATGGGACAGTGTCAGAGAATGGCGAGACATCTGGAGCTGAAGAAGAGGATGAGCCCGATGACGACAAGAGCCCGGAAGATGCCTTGCAGCCTCCACCAGAAGATGCCTTGCAGCCTCCTCCAGGGGAAGCTGTGCAGCCTGCCAGAGAAAAAGCATATCCTTTGAGAAATAGAAAACCTACACCAGTGTTTACTTATCACAGACTAGGGCAGCCTAGTGTGTCTGGTAGATAAGCAAATCAGACAAGTCAGTATAAATAAATAAATGAAAAAATAAATGAAAAAATAAATAATAAAAAAATAAAAAAAAACTTTTGACATGTTACAATTGTTATAGCTATGTGATTTTAGTTGTCCTGTGATCACCAGACATAGAGCTACTGTAGCATTGGTGTTTTAGAACACACCTGTTACCACCAGGGATATTACTATTACAAAGTTATTTGCTTTTAGTCAGATACTATAGCTCCCCGGCCTCAAGACGGACGAAGCAGTGGATTCAAGTGCACATTATTTACTGCAAACATGTACCATTAATAGGAGATGTGTGTTATATGTTATGACTGATTACAGTACAGTATCCAGATTGACTCCTGCTTAGTAATAACCTATCTTTTCAATGAAAAGTTATGCAATGTGGACTGGTAGATTTGTTATGTCGGGACGCCATTATCTTTTTGAGGGGAGAGTGTGGGGTACTTGGGATTTAGTAGCCCCCCATCTATTTTTTATTTTATATACTTACCTTCATTGACCACTCACTACTAGTAAAGAGGGAATTGTCTGCTGTGTTGTTGTGATAGCCGGTTTTCGCCACAGGAGGGCACTGCAGGTTAATTGCTTCTAGCCTGTGTGACGTAGTGCTGGCTCTCGCGGTGCACTCTGGGACATTCGGGTAGAGTCGTCAGATGAGTGTTGCCGTTCGTATAGTGAGCCATGCTCTGAAAACGTGTCCTCTGTAATGTCTATTTGACAGGTAAGCAGACTAGTTAGACATATGGAATTAGGATGGTGATTAAATATGATGTGTAGGTGGGATATGGATGCCTGTTAGAAATACCCACGAAGGGACTTTCATATTTATTTTGATAACGTCATATCACTGGCTAACGTTAGCTAGATTGCTAGCGAGTTGCTAACGTTAGCATAGCCATAGCTCCCGCGGTCTGAACCCATTGTTCTGTAGCTTGGCTTTGACATTGTCTGTATGTGTGATTAGTCTCCCTTTACTATGTTTAGTGTCTCCACACTGTGTAAATATGAAGGTAGGCCTATGTGTGTTGCTATTTTGATCCCCCCATGTTCCGTAACGTTATATACTGTTTAGCTTTGCTAGCGGTAGGCTAGACTAATGTGAATTTATGGAAGAATATATTTGGTGCTCTTATTGTGTATAAATTGGAGATGAGTGTTGCCGTTCGTATAGTGAGCCATGCTCTGAAAACGTGTCCTCTGTAATGTCTATTTGACAGATGGAGTAAAACAACAAAAACACCAGCCCTTGTAAGTGTCATTCTTACCAAGTGTGCTACAAAATGACCCACGGACCGGTACCGGTCCGCGGCCCGGGGGTTGGGGACCGCTGGGTTAGACTACCTTTCTCCTGAGTTACTGGTATTTCAGGGTGTGCTTGCAGAGGCTGGAATGTCATCACTTCTGGGTTTACATGGATTTTCGATTCAGTATTTCGAGGAACAGAGAGCGTTTTGTTGTCAATCTCTTCATCACAGTGCTTAGAATCATCTTCAAAACTTTTGTATGCTCTCACCCATGCCACTGCTACTCTAAATTATTTCTCAGCTTGTAGCAGCTGTAGCTTTGTCTTCTCTCCTTGCATCTCTGTCTCTAGTTTACCAAGTCTTGCTTGATGAGTATGGATTTCATGCATGGACTTAGCTTGTTCTTGTTTAGCTGCAAGTTCTGCTTCTGCATCAGTTCGCTTGCTGGAGGCCTTGGAGGTGGCATTTGAGTGGTTGCTGGATGGCTTGGAGGAGGCATTTGAGTGGTTGTTTGATCTCTGTGATAACCCTGAGATTACGGTTTCTGTATTTGTGCCTCCAAAGACAGACGTATACTCATCCTTATTTTGCACCATCCTCACTCTTTCCTTCTCAAGATGGACATTGAAGGCCTCATCAATGGTCTCTAGCTGTTTACTTACAATGTCACATATCTCTGCAGTTATTATAAGAGAGGCATCCATTTTATGAACAATATCTGGAGTAGCAGTGCAGTTGTGTTGGATGGGCTCATACTATTGGCTTATTACGTTGTGCCTGGCTTGAATATCCTTTTCAATTTTATCAAGGTCTTCTTGTGAACAGAATGATTTCAGTGCTGTTCTAGCTTCTCTTGCTATCTCCTTCCAGGAGTTATAAGCCTTGTTAAATGCCTTTGCATGTTTCTTTGTTTCCTGATCGTGCATGTCTTGGCCCTTGTCTGTTAAGCTTCTTTCACGAGAGCTTGACCTAACCTGTTGTGTGTCAACCACTGTCTCTTCAGGGATCGACATTTTGTTTGGCTTGTACAGCTGTATGATTAACTTATGGCTTTAGAGTGTCTTGAGTCTGGGTTTGAACTTCAGTGAATATAGACTTTATTTTAGCACTGAGTGACACCACTAGACATCTACTACTTTAAACACCCAAAGCATTTCTATCAAACAAACACTGAGCAAATCTCAAAGTACAGCACAACTGCACAATTTTCCCTTTTTGATTGTCTTACAATAACACAGGTTCCGTTGTTCTAATTTTAAGAGATGAAATTAACTGCAGGCCTATTCTTAGATCATGTAACTAAATTATTTAAATCCCTTTACAAATCAGAAAATATACAATCATTTTCAGGTAACTTTCAGTCCAATACGTAGATATCAACGTTAGGCTACTTTTGTCAGAAAAGATCTCGTTTGGTAGCCTACTGTACTGACCTTGCCTGAGTGCTGGGTACAAACGTGGGCCAATGGACTGATGGCGGGACTTCAGACGCTCTCGACGCACAAGATGGCAGACGACGGATGAGGCGTTGGGCTGTCGTCGATGCTCAGCGACGAGTTTTCACTGTAGCTGCCCTCGATATTAGTAGTCTCAACGGGTGCATTTATTGCTTCAAACACCACACAGGTACATTCTTGTCGAGCACCGTGAAAACTATAAAGAATAGAATGACAGTCACAACACAATTAGGTTAACTACTCACCAAATAATATACACTTAGAGAAATGTACCATAAAAGAAAACACATGAGCAATAGTAGGCTACACTTAACGTAAAACATGACGTACCTCGCTCCGCTTATCAAGGGGCTAGGGGAATCTTAGATCGCCATCTTGAGACACGTCTTGAAACAGCTAGCAACTTGCCAGAAACTCTGCAACTTGCTCTTCATCTGTAACAGTCTTCTGGTCGCAAACGTTTTAAACTGATTATCGATGTTTTGAATCAGTTGTTGTTCAGTAATCATAAACATTTAGGCTAATTCTCGAGTTATGCGGTGAACACTACGATCCTTTTCATATTGTGATCTCACATGTATATATCTGCGTCTGCTTTATCGTTGAGCCAACGTGAACTTCCGCGAGTCGGACGGCAAGGAAAAACATTATTCGAAATAAAAGTCCCTATACATAGGTATAGCTATCTCAAATTAAAAGTAGGTGAAAAAACGACATTAGGGTTGCGGTCACTTACACTCCATGTTAACAGTTCAAACCTAATCACCGCCAGTTAAAGCGAATATGGTCGCTGTATCCTCGTCGCCATTGTTGTATTTACGTCTTAATACTTGAAATTAGACCAGTACAATATTCACTGAATTGAATCAAAAGGAACGACAAACGCATAATCGCAGTTCAACACTTTACTGAGTGAATTCTCTTGCTACAACATTTCCGGGTATGACATCACTCTTTACGGGTATCCACAGGTGGCAAATCCAAACGCAATACATGACAGAGCTGACAATACATGATCACAACATCTAGCTGTTCATTTTGATTTTGCCAGAAATAAGTTGTGCCAAAAATAAATGGGCCTGTAGCAGCTACCCTGAATTCAGAGGACTGGTGTGGTTTCTACACGGTATAGCCAGAAAGAAGGGGGTTAGTAACCACTTTTTGCAATATTACAGTATGTGTATGTGTAAGACCTTGTTTACACTTGGTTTTAAAATGCGTTTTGGGTCATCGGATCACAAGTGGACAGTGAGACACATCACCGTTTACACCTGTGTCGATCAGGCCTCTCCAAATGCATCCTGCTGACTACTTGTGATCAGATTTCGTTACTCAGAAGAAGAAGATTTCCTGTTACATCCTTGACGGGGACGCATCAGGACGCATTAGCATTTACATTACAAAATATATGTGGTCAAATGCGTCCCAGACCACCTCGGCAAGTGGTTTGAGTAACCGGTTCACAAAACGTTTTAGTGGTCTTTTGCACTTGTATTTAGCGCTGTCCACTTGTGATCTGATCGCAAAAAAACGTATTTTAAAACCAAGTGTAAACAGGGTCATACAATATAGTGCAAGACAGCCACAGGTGTACAATGTGTGGGGGCCTTTAGTTGCTCAGTATCTTTTTGTACTCTCTATTATTCATAAAAATGTAGTTGACGTGTCAGTCACTGAGTCAACTATGGATGCACAGGCAATGGCAAAGAAACGTCATCCAGCTGATATTGTTGTCTGCTTATCATCGGGTCCGCGTTTGAGAAATGCAGTTAACTGAAAGCCTAAAGAGGATTTGTTGAACAGGTCAAAATCATGATGGATTATAAAATACCTGTTATGAGAGTATGATGTGTAGCTTGTTGGCCCCATTGGCTCTGCTGTTTGAGCTGCATGAGTGAATGTAGGGAGGGATGGGGGCCACTCTCCGAAAACGTTGATATTGTAGCAAATGCGGCCAGCGTGTCTACTTATCCATGCACGTTACAATATTGTACCTCTCTGGAAATGTACAACCTCATGCTCATATTGTTTTAACACTCCACTTAAAGGAGCCCTTTGAAATTAAAGATTGGGTCTTTAAAGTCCCACTGTATACATTTTTGCTTGTTAGCAATTTCTGTGGCCGAGAGTGGTAACTGTTGGTAACTGTGCCACAGTTTGACCAGTTTACCCATACATCATTTGCTCTCACTTTATGATGTCAAGTCAGAAAAAGTAATGGCATGTGAACTACGTTATAAGATCAACCAAGTGTCCATAATAGACAACGTGGATAACAGGCAACACTAGAACCAGAGAATGTCTTTTAAACAAGGTAACAATGGCTGTGTATTTGTTTGTTTGTTTGTTTACCTACTTACTTACTTACTTACTTACTTACTTACTTACTTACTTACTTTCTGACTCACTTACTTGCTTGCTTACTTGCTTACTTACATACATACTTACTTATTGATCGGCGTTTTGCTGCCCTTTTTCTCCCCAAATGTACTTGGCCAATTACCCCACTCTTCTGAGCCATCCTGGTCACTGCTGCACCCCCTCTGCCGATCCGGGGGGGCTGCAGACTACCATATGCCTCCTCAGATACATGTGGAATCGCCAGCCGATTCTTTTCAACTGTCAGTGAGGAGTTTCACCAGGGGGATGTAGCGCGTGGGAGGATTACGCTATTACCCCCAGTTCCCCCTCCCCTCCAGCAGAGGGGGGAGAGGGGAGGGACAGCTCATTTTGGACGGTTTGGAGACAAAGCAAGAGAGGCAAGCTTGAGATGGTTTAGACATGTGTAGAGGAGAGATACTGGGTATATTGAGAGAAGGATGCTGAAAATGGAGCTGCCAGGGAAGAGGAAAAGAGGAAGGCCAGGGCAGAGTGGCGGTCTATTCTGTTGCCTACCAACACGGGGATCACCGGTTTGGATCCCCATGTTAACTCCGGCTTGGTCGGGTGTCCCTACAGACACAATTGGCCGTATCTACGGGTGGGAAGCCGGATGTGGGTATATGTGCTGGTCGCTGCACTAGCGCCTCTTCTGGTAAGTCTGGGCGCCTGTTCAGGGGGAAGGGGGACTGGGAGGAATAGCATGATCCTCCCACGCGCTACACCCCCCTGGCGAAACTAATCACTGTCAGGTGAAAAGAAGCGTCTGGTGACTCCACATGTATTGGAGGAGACATGTGGTAGTCTGCAGCCCTCCCTGGATCGGCAGAGGGGGTGGAGCAGCGACCGGGACAGCTCGGAAGAGTGGGGCAATTGGCCGGATACAATTTGGGAGAAAAACTGCTGGGATAGGCTCCAGCCTCTCCGCAACCCTGAGAGCAGGATAAGCAGTTCGGATAATGGATCGATGGAAGGGGGGAAAGTCCCCCCCCCTCCCCCCAAAAAAAGAGGAAGGCCAAAGAGGAGGTTTATGGATGTGGTGAGAGAGGACATGCAGGTGCTGGCGTGACGAGGGAGATGCAGAGGACAGGAAGAGATGGAAATGGATGATCCGCTGTGGCGACCCCTAACAGGAGCAGCCGAAAGTAGTAGTAGATCCTTGAACACAAAGCTGCTGTCCTGGCTAACCAGAAAACATTTTGTGGAGTTCTGTCTACTTCACCACTTCTTCTTCTTCTTTTTTTTTCCTTTTAGAACATTTTTCATTCAGTATTTTGATAGTTCATTTGCTGTGGTGGTTTATAAGGCACATCACGTGGCTTTGCATGCTGTTGTGTTATATGAACTACAAAATTATGTACAGAATTTATATGACCCCTGAAAAACAGTGAATAAGCTGAAAGAAGAGGAAAATTTATATTTAAGGGGCAGGTGGAGGGCATCTATTCAGCCCCCCCACCACCACCACCACCTGCATGGGGTGCCCTAGGTAACACTGACCCCCAAATCAGCTTTTTCCCTATTGGGGACATGGCTATTGTCCCCAATTTGTTGATGGTTTCTCCCCATTTTGATGGAAAAACCTGCCCTCCCCCACACCACACACACACACATGAATCACAGTTGAGCATCTGACCATCATATCCACTGAGCTTTTCCTGGCTTTGATGCAGCCTCCCCTTCTCTCTTGGTATATCATGACCTACATGGTTCCTGACCGGAACTGTTCCATTTTTTCCCCCAGGTTTCCCACGTGCTAAGCCCTTACCACACATGCATCACACATGTACCACAAATTGTGCTAGTTTTTTCTCCTTGTACGGGCCATGGCCATTTTACTTTAATCAGAATCAACATCAGAATCATGTTTATTGGCCATGTAGGTTTGCACATACATGGAATGTGAATCCGGTTTTGTGGCTGTCTCAGTGTACGTAACATAGAATAACAACACTACAACACAACAATCTTCAGATATATAAACACAAGGATTGACTATATACAGGTGAAATAAGAGGTGACAAAGTGCAGTGGTGCAGAGAATATATCAGCGATGCTGAAATAGATGTTAGCAGGTTACTTACATACATGCCTGAGGTAGATGGACATGGCAGAGTGTACCAGTATACGTACAATATACAGTACAGTATATACAAAATGGTTGTATATGTGTTCATTTGAATGACAGCCCGCAGAAAGAAACTTGTTTTTATATCTGGTTGTTTGGGGTACAGTGCTCTGTATCGCCTACCAGAGGGGAGGAATTAGAACAGGTTGTGACCAGGGTGTGATGGGTGTGCAGGGATGTTGCCTGCCTGTTTCCTGAGTCTGGTAGTTTGATGGTTTCATCATGGATCTAATTTGTGGTCTGACATATTTCTATTACCATCTCTGCAATAAATAAAGTTTCAGAAAGAGGTGAACTCCAAACATTTTCTCAGGCTCTTTGCTCTCTCTTCTCTGAGGGTCTCGATGTGACAATGGTTTCACCATTTTGTTCTTACCCTCAATACGTGTTCATGCTTTCAAGCTACTCAGTTGAGTTGCGTGAAGTATTTCTTCAGACCATTTTGATCTGACTGGTCAGAAAACAGCAATGTCTTTCCTGCAGCAAATCTCTGATGGTTAGTTACTGGAGGCAAACGATCCCCTCTTCTTCGAATGAGGATGGGCCATTGCTCTATTCTGGCTGTGATAAGAGTTGAAAGATGGTTTATACTGACGAAAAACCTGTTTACACATCCACATCCAACTGAAGTTGTGAGACACAGGTGTTTTCTTTAAACGTTTGTGCTGTAAAATCTGACATATCAATGTTGACATTGGCTGCAGTGGCGGACTCAGGCTGAGGGGCAGGGGTGAAAAAAAATAAAAAGGGCACCAGCTGTGTGCGGTGGGGCACCAGCACGCAGAAAGTCGTGATGCATTTATGGTCCACTGGAAGGGCACCCATTAATGCAATGGATCATGTTTTCTCCATTGGAAGGGCACCCTAGAGGGTACTTTACCATGTTCTCCTGGAAGGAGAACTACTTCCCTGTTACTTGCTCTTAGCACTTATTGTATTCACTCATTTAAAAAAAAAAACTCTTTCTTGCGCTTTTACTTTAGCACCAGTTTTGCTCTTAGGTGCTTGTTTAGAGAGAGGATGCACTTATGACCTCTGATGACTAGTAGTTCCCCTGATTTCCTACGTTAAATGCACTTATTGTAAGTCACTTTGGCTAAAAGCGTCAGCTAAATGACTGTTATGTAATGTAATGTAAAAGGAGAACTTCCAGTTTGTCTTCCATCTCTACAAATCAGCGCAATTACTCATAAATAATGTTTACTGTTCACTTTAACTATACAATTTTTTGATTATGTTGATTCACTTTTCAAAATGTTTACAAGTTGTTATATGATGTAGTTGAACTGGACTGGGCTCTAACTGCACAGGAGAAGCATTAATGATGGGATACATGCTGTTATATGTTTACCTTCTCACCATTTGTCACCTTATATGCTGATGACACTTTGTATCTTATACGTTTGCTTCTAAACGTTTTGGGTAAAAGCGGGCCAAAGTGACTAACTGTTATTTTCACATTTATTGCCCAGAAATGAGTGTTTTTAATGGATCTATAGGTGACCTCAATACATATGATCTCAATGTTCTGTCACCTCAGCACACAGTTTATTTGCATGAATTCACTCTATTCTGCTATCAGTCATTTTATTATACATCATAATACTGGAAATGAATCAATGAAGTGGTACATAAATTAAATATATGTATTTGTATATTTTACATCTATTAAATTACATATTTTTACCACAAATGTTCCTTTGTGTTGCGTTTGTGTTCTTCTTTTCAGGTAATGTTTCAACAATATTTACAAATACTATCTCATAACTGCTGTTTGTAGTGACCGCAGTCAAATCCACAATGGTTTGTGAGCTCTAAGGAAAGGTAATGGTGTTACTATGTCATTTCACAGCTATCAAAAAGCATATAAAGCAAGAAAAAAGTACTTCATATAAACCTTGACAATATTTTTGTTTAGGTGTTCATTTGGAGTGTAGTTCGGCCAGGGGGGCACAATGTTCTAGAATTCTGTGGCAGTTGGAAGAATGAAGACGGATCAGACTGTTATAAAACATTAGAGAGCACAAAAGGGTGTAATTTGGATTTGTGAAGGCCCACTGCCTACCCAGCCACTGACCTCACCCCACATCACTGACATGTTTCTATATCACTGTTTGTTATTTTCAGCGAAAATCTGGGGTCAGTGCAGAAATGATGATACTTCCCAAGCACTCATCCTTGCAGTCTTTCAGTCTGGAGTCATTCACAATCAAATTTTCCAGGAAGTTACTCAAAGGGTTCTGTCAGTATGTGGTCTTACCATGACTGCAGCCTTGGTGTATGGTTTGGCTTGGATACAGTTTTCAGATGAATGGTTTCACACTCACAATCATTTTTCTACCAAATGCTGACAGGATACTGAAACTGAATAAAAACTCTGATATGCAAATATTTGGATTTGTCATCAGAAGGGCTTCAGTGATAGATTCAGATTCTAAACCAATTGAACATTTTCTTTTCTGGCCCAGTGATTAACACTTGCCTCACAGCAAGCAAGAAGGTCCTGGGTTTGAACCCCTCGCTATCCCAGGCCCTTTCTGTGTGAAGTTTGCATGTTCTCCCAGTGTCTGCATGGGTTTCCTCCGGGTGCTCCGGTTTCCTGCCACCATCAAAAGCCATGCATGTTAGGTTTAATACTCCTGCCTGTGCCCCTGAGCAAGGCAATGGAAAGAAGAACTGGAGTTGATCCCCAGGCGCTGCAGCTGCCCACCGCTCCTATACAATAGAATGGGTTAAATGAGTATAAATAAGTAAATAGATTGCATTTACATAGTGCTTTTTTAGCTGCAACATCCACTCAATAAATGAGTATGAATATGATGCGCATGATTTTCATTGTATGCTTGCTTACAATGACAAAGCCTCTTTCTTTCTTTCTTTTGCTGAGGTCGAGTTTGTGATATTGTTTCAAATGCAGTTTTCCCATTTGAAATGATAACATTTGCAACCTATGTGCTTTCTGCAATATTAAATCAAATGGAACAGCTCGAAGAAGGAAAATAACAATCACTACTTTGTGCCACATTATTCTTCTTATTATTTTTTGTAGTATATTATGTCAAATAATCCTGTGTAGGCACCTTCTATATATGTAAAGTACACAAATGAAAATATTCAGAACTGAGCTGTCGGGCAGTGTTGTCTGACAACTAACTCAGTACACACATTTAATTCCATTACTGATCAGAAAAACAACCCAGTAAGAATAGAATAAAATAACTTTTATGCACAAGATACTGATCAGACCATATTTCAAGCTCTCCTTCCAGGAACAGATGCTGCATTACAGAAACCAGCAGGCACAAAAACAGCTCTTCCCCAGGCAGTGGCCCTCATCAACAACTGAACTGCTACACACACGCACACACACACAGACACAGACACACACACAGACACACACACACACACACAATGGATGATGACTCCCAGTCCAGTTGCTGGTTTACAGCCACTGCCTCGTCTCCTTGAGCAGCTCTCAGTAATGAATGCACTCACGAGCTCTGGAGTCACTTAGTATCCATTACAGTATATGGATTTATACTTGACTTGAATATCGCATTAAAAACGGATATTGCTGAAAACAAAAGGGTTAAATATGTACCGTAACAGTACTGGTACGTGGTACAGAGAGTCATTGCTTCCTTACTTACCTGCTGACTTGGATGTTCTCTGGAACACAGCGTTCTTCGTGACAGTATGACCTTCACATTCTTTCAGCATGTTTGTAGCTGTCTCAAAAGTAGAGACTTGGTTTGTTATAGTTTCATTATGATTTCATAATTAATTTCATGTGATAAATATGTGATTAAGAATATAAATACAGGTTAAAAATCTTATAGTTAAAACAAGTGAATTTTACTTTGAAAATTTGTTATGATCACATGATTGCTGTACGTAGTTGCACCTACAACTACTGCATTATGGGAAAGAGAACCTCTACCGTTGTGCTGAGACGCCATGCAAAGTTCCAAATAGTCATTCTACACATGGTCTGAGAGGCGCACACGGTAACTATTTCACATTCTGTATTATTTTATGTATCCTATCATATCTTTATGTTTGTTGATCTTGTGTGTAATTGATTTTCTATATCGTTGTTATGTTACTTTGTACAATGATGGAACCTAGCCATGTGCAGCCATGATAGTAATTGTCGTTCTGTTGTTGTTCTTGACTTTAGTTTTCACGGTGTCTGAGGAGGCGAATGGGAGAGTAATAAACACTGGACATCAGTATGAATCGTGGCCTTTTATTAAAGTAAATTGGACCTGTGTAGCTACAGTTAAAACGTAACACCGATGCTGCCAAGAAGAGAAAAGTGAAAGTAATCGCCAACGCGGCCAAGAGAAGCAGAGCTAGCCAGCGAGGACGAGAGCTAGCAGTGACATAGCTAGCCAGCTAAACCACCGCCAAGGCGCCCGAGAGGAAAACGGAGCAGGAGCAACGTGAGCTGAAGAATTCCATTGAGTGAAAGTCTGCAGGCGAAGATGTGTAGAGCCGCGGTTTTACCACAAGGGGGAAGCAGTGGACAGTAAAAAGTTCCGCATACAGCAAAGAGCAGCCATCAGTGTGGGACTTTCATTGTCGCTAAGAGTAGCCTGTGGATTGCGTCATCCAAGAACCAGCGTCAGGTTTGAGTGATAACCCTGCAACGTTATAAACGTCTGAAAAGGTACTATAGGAAAAGAGACATTGATTGATCAACATCAAAATCTATTGGCTATTCTTGGCTACTGCTGCATTGTTGTGAATGTTCTAATTAGGCCTGCACGATATATCGTTTATGCATCGTCATCGCGATGTGCGCATGTGCAATAGTCACATCGCAGAGCCTGCGATATTTTTCCTACTAGTATGTAGCCTAAGATACTCAAACTCATGTCATACTGCAACATTTTTGCTCTGTCGATTTTCTTTTAGCAACAAACTCAACACCCCTCACTGTTATTTTTTATTTCTTCTACTTCTTCGTCGCTCAACTGAGGCCCGTCTAGACACGTTGACGTTACCTAGCAACGTTAGTGCTACGCGTGCGCATAAATGAAGAAGACGAATCGACGTGTGTTCGGGAGAAATGAAAAATGGCAGAGCCAGAGAAAGGAGAGATAAGGCCCAAACATACTCGGGTGGAACGTACGCGGAGCGGACTCCGCCGGACTAAAAGCGGACGTCCGCAAGCCCTGTGCGCGCAAAGCTCAGATTTTACGACCGCGATGAGTCCGCGCCGCCATAGGCCGCGGAACCGGTATGGCCAGTAGGGCCATGGCCATACCTACTTTGGCGTGCATCAAACATAAACGTGTAAAAATTCAAATCGCAAATACGTTACATTCTTAATGTATTGCACTTCTGCGCGCTTCCCGGGCTAATTTCCACTAGCTGTAAACCTACGTACAGTACGTAGCCTATCACAAGCAACAAACTCCGTTTCCTAATGATTGATTGGTTATTTGTGTCACGTGAGCTTAGCGTCACACGGACGTGAATTTCACAACAAAATACCAGCGCTCGACGGAGCCAAGATGGCGGCGTAGTGTTCGGTCTACTGCTGAACCCGCTCTGTCTTGAAAACTTTAAAAGCAACAAAACGAACTTTCAGGATAAAAAAATGAAGCCACATATGATGGCAAAAAATCTGGGCTCAGATAAGAGAAAAATTAGGACTCCCAGTTCTTCTCCATCCAAACGTTTTGGCAAGAGACAAAACATGGAAACCGACGCCGCAGAAAACATAATTGCTACGCTCAAGATGGCTATCAAAGAGCAAGGAGCTAGCATTGGGAAAAGTATCAGTGACCTGCAGGTTAATGTTAACTTTATTTCTGAAGATCTCAAGGAGCTGAAAGGAAAGTTGACGCACACCGAAGTGAGAGTGAGTAAAGCAGAGGAAAAAATCCAAAATTTGGAAAGCAAGGTGCTGGAGCTGTCACGATACAAACGAAGATGGAATCTGCGACTTCACGGGCTAACTGAGGAAGACGGAGAAGATGTTCGCAGAAAGGTAATTGAAATCTGCCAAAACATGGCTCCTGACCACCGAGAGAAATTCCCGGAGGTACTCGACTCAGTGCACAGGCTTGGGCAAAGACGTGAGTCTTCAGCGGCACCACTGCCCCGTGTAGTAATCATTCAATTCACTATGAGGCATTTTCGAGACATTATCTGGAAGACGGCGAAACGATCCGACTATTTGACGACCAGGAAGCTGCGCTTTAAGGAAGACCTTTCTCCCGAGGACAGAGAGAGGCGCAGCCTATTGTGGCCACAGGTTGAGAAAGCACGAAAGGAGGGGAAGGTTGCATACTTCGTGGGAGCCCGTGCGTTTGTGAACAGAAAGGAGATTCACTGAAGTGTCTTTCATCATGTAAGCTAATATGACTCGGGAGTTATTTTTCCTTATTCGTTTTCTAAATATACAATATGCTGTTGTTGCTAAAAACACTTGTTATGTAATGACAGAGTAGTTATGTTCTCTCTGTAATTTACAAACTTTTTCTCAGGGTGAAAAGTTAGTTACACTCAAAATTTCATCTTTATCTTTTGTTTCTTTTAATGCTCGAGGATTAAGGGACAATACCAAAAGAAAAGCACTGCTATTATATGCTAAAAGCCTGAATACTGATTTTTGTTTGATACTAGAATCTCATTCTGAACCTAATGACATTAGATGCTGGAAATCCCAATGGGGAGAGGACTTGTGAATGTCTCATGGCACAAACTACTCAGCAGGAACTCTGACTTTGAAACGCAAGTTTAAAGGGAAAGTTATCTCTTCACAGACAGATCCAAACAGTCACTTTATTTTGTTGGTTATTTCATTTAATGACCAGGTATTTTTATTGGGAAACGTTTATGGTTATAACAACAAACAGGAGAATATTACCTTAATGCATTCAGTAAATGCAAAAATTGATTCTATAATAAGTAAATTTGCAGATCTAAAGATCATATTCGGAGGAGACTGGAATCATTCAATTAATGATATGTTAGATAGATGGCCAAATAAAAGTAATACAAACAATAGTTATTTGTTAGATTTTATAAATGAAAGAGATCTGATTGATATTTGGAGGTATAAGAATCCTACAGTTAAAGAATTTACATGGAAGAACAGGTCAGGGTCATTACAGTCTCGTATTGACTATTGGTTGATTTCTGATCCATTATCTGAACATGTCTCTTCAGTTAAAATGTTACCAACACCCTTGACGGATCATAAAACTATCTTTTTGGAGCTGTATATGTCTACTAGTCATCAAACTAAAAGAGTCAACTCATATTGGAAATTAAATAATTCTCTTTTATTGAATGAATCTTTGGTAAAGGAGATTAAAATAAAAATAGATGAATGCTGGGATGGGGCATGTGCTGAAAATATGTATGGCAAAAATTGGGAGTTCATGAAATTTGAATTAAGGTCCCTTATAATGAAAAGAGGAGCTGAAATAGTTAAAAACAGAAAAAAAGAAGAATCAGAAATGATCTCTGAAATTATTGCTTCATCATCACAGCCACTTGAAAATTTATCAGAGGATAACAAGAACAGACTTCAAATTCTACAATTAAAATTAGATAATCTATATATTCACAAGGCAAAAGGAGCCTTTGTGCGCTCTAGGAGGAGATGGCTTGAGGAGGGAGAGCAAAACTCCAGCTATTTCTTCAAATTAGAGAAACAACATAATACACTTTGCAGCATGACCAAACTCTGTTCAGATGGTGTCATCACACAAGACCCTAAAAAGATTTCTGAGACATGTGAACTATTTTATAAAGACTTATATAAGTCTAAACTGTCAACAAATGACATGGAAAGTTTCTTCAACTCTTTAGGTAATATTGAGAGCATCAGCAATGCTAATAAAGATTTGTGTGATGCCCCCATCACAACATTGGATGTTGAGGATGCTATTAAAAAAATGAAACTCAATAAGAGTCCTGGGAATGACGGATTAACCTCAGAGTTATATAAATGTTTCTCCAAGGACTTATCACGCTTTTTACATAAAGTATATATAGAAAGCATTGCTAATGAAAAGCTCCCTCCTTCAATGTTTCAGGGGTTGATCACTTTGATTCCCAAACCGCAAAAAGACTATTTGTTGTTAGATAATTGGAGACCTATTTCACTCTTGAACAATGACTACAAGATAATTGCTATGTGTTTGGCTAAAAAAATGAAAAGTACACTTAATGACATTATTGATGAAACACAGTCTGGTTTCATGACTGGTAGACATATAACAAACAACATAAGACTGGTGATTGATAACTTGGATCATTCAGAATTAATTACAGATAACAGCTTCATTCTTTTTTTAGATTTTTATAAAGCTTTTGATTCCACTGAACACAAATTCATATTTAAAGCACTTGCCATTTTTGGTTTTGGGAATATGTTTAAAAAATCTGTCAAAACGTTATATGCAGGTGCAAATAGTTCAATCAAACTCCCATATGGCACGACAAAAAGATTTAACTTAAATCGTGGAATCCGTCAAGGTTGTCCGATCTCGGCATATCTCTTCCTTCTTCCTATGCAATTACTCTCCATTCATTTCAAAAACAGTGATGTATTGGGTCGCTCTATTGTTGGCAGAACACTGTCTATCACTCAACTTGCAGATGATACAACACTTTTTTTAAAGGATAAATTTCAAGTTAATAAAGCAATCAAAGTCATTAACTCTTTCTCAATGGCCTCCGGCCTTAAACTGAACATTTCAAAATGTGAGCTTCTTCCTGTTAATAGTTGCACAGATACTATTATTTCTGGGATCCCTGTGAAGCATAAGGTTAAATATCTTGGTATTATAATTGAAAAAGATCAAAGCTCCAGACTATCTGAAAATTTTAATCCACTTATAGCTTCAGTCCAACAGAGGTTTAACCTTTGGCTTCAAAGAGATTTGTCTATTACTGGAAGATCCTTGGTAGCTAAAGTTGAAGGCCTCTCCAGACTTATATATGCAGCTATGGCACTTGATGTCTGAAAAGACATATGCGCTAAAATTGACAGAATATTATTTGAATTTATCTGGAAAAAAAGAATACATTATATTAAGAAGAATGTCATGATAAATAAGTTATGTTCTGGTGGGATTAATTCTTTAGACTTCACCTCCTTAAACTCTTCTTTTAAAGTCAAATGGATCAAACTTTTCTTAAAAAATCCCAACTCAATCTGGAATTTTATTACTGCCCGTATAGTTAATTCACTTGGAGGAATGCATTTTCTCTTAAGGTGCAATTACAAATTACAATTACATTTATAAATTACCGATAAAACTGTCCAACTTTCATAGTCAACTTTTGTTATCCTGGTCAATGATGTACTCACACAATTTTTCTCCCCATAAATATTTCATTTGGAACAATCAAGATATTAGGTTTAAGAACAATTCTTTATATATTAAGAGATGGGTTGATAATAAAATTTTACTTGTTAGTCAATTACTGAATGACAATGGTCAGCTTTTCACTTATGAAGAATTTCTTTCTGTATATGGTTTCCCTTTTACACCAAGAGAATATTTTATTTGATGCAATACCAGATGGAGTTAGAAGGTTATTGTTGTCTGCTCCTAAAGGTAAAAGTTGTACTATTCCAGGTTTAACTCCTGAAGACATATATATTGGTAACTTGTGTCCTTTATTAAGTGATAAAGCCACTAATCAATGCGTTAGAAATATTATTCAGAGAGACATATTTTCTAAACCTGCAGCCATTTTCTACTGGAATAATATTTATAATGACATAGATTGGAGGAACACTTGGATTTTATCATGAAAATATTGTATTACAAATAAGGTACGAGAAGTTACATTTAAACTGCTTCACAGATGTTATCCAGTCAAGTCCCTTCTTGTAAAATACAAGATTAATATTGACACACTCTGTTCCTTTTGTGGCAATGTGGATGAAACCATATGTCATTTATTTTGGGATTGTACCTACTCTCATGTTTTTTGGATTGATCTAAATAATCTCATAAATAACAAAATTGACTCTTCTTGTAAACTGGACATCCAACATGTTTTATTTGGTCTGTCACAAAATGAGGAAATAAGTTCAGAAAAATGTATATTATCAACCTTCTATTAATATTTGCTAAATTTCATATTCATTGTACCAAATTTGCACACCAGCGTCCAAACATTAGTGTATTCAAAGCACTTCTTTCATCCTATTTAGAATCTTTAAAATAATGTATGAATCCTAAAGCCAGCAAAACCAGAAGACTATGTGAAGAATATAATTTAACTTAAATCCTGTATCTCGAGCTTTTTTATTTTGTCTTTTCTTTTCCTTTTTTTATGGATATGTAAATTTTAATTTTGAAATAATTTATATTTTTGTAACTACTTTTTGTCCTGTTGTGATGTAATATTTTCTTGTTTATATGTTTTGTTCAATAAAAAAAAATTGAAAAAAAATACCAGCGCTTTATGTAAGTAGACTAACTGCTAGTGTGTTCGCTAAACTTTAAGCAATAGTAACGTTAAAATGAATGATGAAGTGTCGAAAAATAACTGATTTCTTCGGGTCAAAGTTAACCAAGGTAGCTGAGACAACCACCGTCACTCCAGCCCACAATTAGTCCATGGGCCAGAGCCCAAAATTTCCTATTTCGGTACACTCAAGGTGGTAAAACTTACTTATAATTTTTGAAAGGATCCATGTCTGTAGATGATATTTTGGTATGATAACCATTCCTGAGTGGCAGCTGTATCACAGTTATCAGCTCATGAAGTTAACCACCCCCTAAAGTAAATTGCATTTTAGACGCTGGTGCATATCCTGGTTTAGCCTCATGGTCAGGAAATTTTTCAATGTTCTATAATATTGTCTTTGGTATCATTTTAAAGGGGACCTTCTTAGCTTTCATTCAAGCCCTGTTGTGGATATTTCTCACAAATATAGAGGTCACTTGAGCTCTTCAACCCGTCAATAACACACATCTTTCTGCAATGTTCGCCTAAACTATATACTTTCTTTTAGCCCTGTGGCATCTAGGAATATCAGGGACACAAAACACAAAAACTGGAATACTCACAGGACTGTAAAGATTCAGGAAATGCATAATATACCCATACTATTTCATTGTGTGAGGTGATTGTGAACCTTAAATTAGAAGGGCATTATTACTAAGAAACTAACTAGACCAAAGCCAGTTAGTCCATGGGTCAGACCAGATATCGATATCACCCAAGGTGACACAACTTCACTGGTGCCATTTTATTTGGTACACTAACAGAAGTAAAATAATACATGATAACCTTTCCAAATGAGCAGCTATTTCATTTTTCTTTCAGGAAACCTGTTTTTGTGCCTCTCACGATTGTGTATTTGCCCAGATTTTTACAAATATATCATTTCAGCACCCCTGGTACTGATTAGCCTAGCTTAAACTCTGGGACAGTTCTTAGTTGGCCAACAACCAAGGATAACCAGTACTGTGTACTTCCATTCATTGTGCTAAGCTAGGCTAACGTGCAGCCAGATAGCTTTCTACTAAACACATATAGAGGAAACTGGTATCTATCTTCTTGTCTCACTCTGGAGAAGATTGTAAGCTAATTTCCCATAATGTTAGCATGTTCTTTTAATGTATATGTTAATATGATTAGTTAAAGTGGCTACGAGGAACTTTCATCTTGTGTTGATTTTAGCGGCCTCATGTGGACAAAATACAGCTGTTGCATAGCAACTAGGTAATGTATCTATTTGTGGCTATGTAAGATAAATAATGGTAATATGACGCTGGTGAAGCAAAGTAAACTTTGTTTAAGTAGTGTTCATACACCTAAGTTACATGTATTTGTTTGTATGTGGCAGGTGAAAACTGACTGAATATGGCCACTGGTGAACAAGCAAGTTCTTACCCAATACCAAAGCGCCCACGGGTGGAGTGCATTATCCACTGTTCTGATGATACAGATAAGCTGGTTTCACTACAAAGTGTCGACTCATGGAGAACTCTGCTCAGGGCAGCTCAGATACGAAATCATGCACCAGTTTTGAAACTGGCAAAAGACATTCCTGAGGGACAGATTCCAGCAATCTACTACCACAGAAAGTGTCGCAGTATCTTCACTATGAAGCAAATTCTTGATGGCCTCCTTCCAAAGGAAAGGAAAGGTGTGTCTCTGCTGAAGAGAAACAATCTAAGAGAGTAGCTCGACATGCTCCAAGTACATCTAGGACTTATGATGCAGAGTGCATATTTTGTCAGAAAAACAGCAAATATTCCAAGAGACAGAATACGAGAGAAGTACTGGTGCAGTGTCGAGAACTGCAAGCTGATGCAAAGATCAGGAGTGCAGCCACAAAGAAAAGGGACAGCAGAATCCTTGCCATTGTGAGTAGAGACCTTGTAGCAGCTGAAGGGCACTACCACAGGTCATGCTATAGACTTTACACCAAAGAAGAGGTTTCCAAAGGAGAGGTTGCCAGCAATGAAGATGATGCTGCTGCAGCCCAGTATGAAGCTGCTGTGAATAAGGCATACAATGAGCTGTTCCTCTTCATCAGGATGGAGCTTTTTGGCAATCCTCAAGTGATGACAATGACTGATCTCTCTTCTAGACTGGTAGCTTCAATGAACTCCCAAGGCATTCCCCAAGTCAAGGAATCAACCAAGAAGCACATAAGGCGAAACCTGGAGAGTGAGTTTGCTGGAGCCTTGCAGATATTCCCTGATGAGAAAGGAAAATTCCTCCTCTATCCCGATAACTTGTCCATGAGGGAACTTGCCAAAGAAAATCAGTCTCTCAAAAGGGAGCTGCAGACCCTGAAAAGTGTCAGTGCACAAGATGTTATAGCCAAAGCAGCCATCAAATTGAGAGCAGACATTAAAAGTCAAGATGTTCCTCAAACCTGGCCGCCTGAAGTCAAACCAGAAGCAGAATGTCCTACCATTCCAGAGTCGCTCATTATCTTCCTGTACTCTCTACTCACAGGCTCAAATGATCCTGATCATGCATCCCAGAGAGTGCAGTGCCTTCTGCAGTCATTTGGCCATGACATAGTATATGCAGTGACATGTGGAAATACCAAGCCTTCCAAGCACATTGTTCTGCCATTCAGTGTCAAATCGTTGACAGGAAATGTAGAGTTGATAAACATCCTCAACCGACTTGGTCACAGTGTGACCTATTCACAGATGGAAGAGATCAACACTGCCCTGTGTCTCCAGAAACTCTCATCATCAGGGAGTGGCATTGCCCTTCCAGCTAACATTCATCCTGGCATATTCACAACTTTAGCCTGGGACAATATCGACCGTCTTGAAGAAACTGTCAGTGGTGAGGGAACATCTCACAGAGTCAATGGGATTGCTGTGCAAGCAAAGCCAGTCAACCCACTTCCTGTCCAACCCATGCCCACTGTTCCCAAAACAAAGAAGAGAAGCATTGATGGACCCCCACCAATGTTACCAACTTACAATGCTGGACAACGGGTAGGGCCACCACAGAGCAAAAAGTCAGATGCCGATACTGCAGCCAATACTAAGCTTGCCAGAGAGAAAAACCTTCTTTGGGTCCTAGCACGCATGTCACAACAAGAAGAACAGTCAGTCAGCAGCTGGACAGGCTTCAACATCCTGACTCGAAGAGAGATGACGGTCATCCCCGACAATATAGGCTATCTGCCTACCATCAATGCTCCAGCGACACAAATGTCTACTGTCAACGAGGTGCTTAACCAGTCACTGAGCATCATGCAGTGCTTAGGCCTGAGGAAGATTGTCTGTGTCTTTGACCAAGCCCTGTATGCGAAGGCTGTCGAGATCACATGGAAACACCATGACAAGTTCCATGATATCATCGTTAGGCTTGGGGTATTCCACACCATCTGCACACTGCTGGCAATAATAGGAAAGCGTTTCCAAGATGCTGGACTCAAAGACCTCTGCATTGAGTCTGGCATGATTGCAGAAGGCTCAATTGCTGGTGTTATGGATGGCCGCAAGTACAACAGGGCAGTGCGACTACACAAGCTCCTGTATGAGGCTCTCATGCGACTGACCTTGAATGGTTTCCTGTCCTGGTTGGAAGAAACTCACAGGAATGACATGGTTCACCTGAATGAGACACTGAAGACCATTGACAGCCTTGGGAAAGAAGTCTCACAACATGCTTTGAAGGAGGTCCTCGAGAACAGCTCTTGTACACGCATCATGGATCTATTTGAAGTCTACCGTGAGTTCCTTAGAGGTGGAAACGGCAGCCTCTCGAACTTCTGGATGTCCTATTTGGACATGGTTGAAATCTTGTTGGGGCTCATCCGAGCATCTAGAGAGGGAGACTGGATGCTACACTTGGCTAGCATTCGAGCAATGATCCGATGGTGCTTTGCTTATGACAGGATGAATTATGCACGCTACCTCCCCTACTACTACGCCCAGATGTCTGAGCTGCCCATCACACACCCAGATGTGTACACAGAATTCATGGAAGGAGGCTTCTCAGTCCAACTGGGCTCCACCAATCCCTTTGGCCGAATCCCTGTTGACCAAGCTTTAGAAGAAACGGTGAACAAAGACACCCAAACAGCTGGAGGGACAAAGGGATTCAGCTTGAAGCCAGGAGCTGTGACCAAATATTATCTCACAGCTGAGTATAGAAGCATGTACCTCAGACAGCTGAGAGACCTGACAGGTCAAGGCAGGTGCAAATGGTCTCATCCAGATCTACAGAGTCCAAGGATCAAGAGAGATGAAGCAGATGTCCAGTCTCTCATGGACCTTATGGAGAATAACTGGCTCAATCCTATGTCCCCTGATGAGATTGATTTGGTTAGCCTCTCCACTGGCAACATGGCTCCACCTGATGTGACCATAGATCTCTTGAGAGCTCTTGAGAAAGGAGAAGAGGCCTACCAAGCATTCCAGCAAACAAGGTTAGATGCAGACCCACCACCTGTGAAATTCCACGACAAGATGACCAAGCAAAGTCTGAAAACATTCTCCAATGTCAGCACAAAGCAAGCTCATGGAAAGAAAGCACAGGATGTGGTTCTGAAGGCAGATAGAAACCTTTTCAGTCACATGATCCTGGTGGCTGAAAGCGGGAAGGTGAATCTGAAGGATGTCCTTGCCTACCCATTGGGCCCACTACCATGGGCACTGGCAAATGCTGATGGGTCCTTACGAAAAACAAACAAGGCTGCACTTGCCAGAGAGCTTGAAAAGAATGTATCTCCTGCAGAAGACATCCCAATCCCATCTACTTCCATCATTGATGAGATGAGCCTGGTCCAAAAAATGAATGGCAACAACAAAACCTTTGCACAGGTGGCAGAGTCAGCCTTGACCCAGGTCCTCCATGAGGGAGCACAGAGTGGGAGAATTGATGTTGTTTTTGATGTCTATCACCAGACTTCGATCAAAGATGCTGAACGACTGAACCGGGGTGGAGACATCACTCTCCAGTACAAGAATCTTGCAGGGGGACACCACGTCCAGCAGTGGAGAAAATTTCTGTGCAGTTCCTCCAACAAGACCAGTCTCATCAAGTTTCTGGTGGAAGAGTGGAAACTCCCACGATACAGAGCTATGCTGCATGGCAAGGTGTTGTACATGACCTGTGAGGAAACCTGCTACAAGTTGACAGAAGATGGGTGTGAGGAAGCAGCAGAACTGCACTCCACACATGAAGAAGCTGACACCCGTCTGCTCCTGCATGCATTGCATGCAGCAAATGCGGGCTCAAAGTCAGTTATCATCACAGCTGAGGACACTGATGTCATGGTGCTTTGTCTTGGCTTCCAGAAGGACATCACCTGTCCCATCTACCAGAAGTGTGGGACTCAGAACCGCACACGGTTTGTCGACATCACCAAACTGGCAAGTTCACTTGGAGACAGCATCTGTGACAGCCTAATTGGCTTACATGCCTTCACAGGCTGCGACACTGTCAGTGCATTCGCTGGTCGAGGGAAGCTGAATGCCCTGAAGATAGTGAGAAAGCACACTTCCTGCCAAGAGACTTTTAGTCAACTGGGACAGACATGGAATGTGAGTGATGAGCTGTTCCAGAAAATTGAGCTGTTCACCTGTCGGATGTATGTTGCTAATAGCAGCACTGCTGAGGTGAACAAACTGCGTTACCAGCTCTTCTGCACCAAAAGGGGAGAGGTTGAGTCCAGCCAGCTGCCACCATATAGAGACTGTCTCTTTATGCATGTTCAACGAGCCAACTATCAGGCAGCAATATGGAAGTGCTGTCTGCAGGCTAACCCTGTGGTGCCAAGCCCTACTGAGTATGGGTGGACAGACGGTGAAGGCAAGCTGGCCATTTACTGGATGCGCTCCCCACCTGCACCAGATGTGGTCTTGGAAATGCTAACATGCAAGTGTGTGCATTCATGCAAAATGCCAAGCTGCATGTGCCTGTCAAATGGACTTCCATGCACAGACATGTGCAGGTTACAGACCTGCAGTAACCAAAAACAGCAGGATGGTCCAGAACTGGACTTTGAACTTGGGGAGTCAGATGATGAGAGAAATGAGCATTTTGATGAATGACAGTGTGATGATTCTGATGGTATTACTGTGGTAGTTGTCTATTGATGCACAGGATGTTGATTCTGGACTTGGTTACCCAGAGCTTGATAACAATAATGTAACCATATTCACATATACCCATTACCCTACCCATTACCATTACATATACCCACTAATGATATGGGATTACATGTATCATTGACTAAGTATATGTAAATGTCAATGTTGTTTAAAATATTAAAATAGTTCATTACCTCACTATGGTATTCCTTTTTATCATGTATTTTGATTGTGTATTTAAACAAATGTATAGAGACCAGTTTGTGACCTAACTGGCTTTGGTCTAGTTCTCATTTAAGGCTCACAATCACCTCACACAATGAAATAGTATGGGTATATTATACATTTTCTGAATCTTTACAGTCCTGTGAGTATTCCAGTTTTTGTGTTTTGTTTCCCTGATATTCCTAGATGCCACAGGGCTAAAAGAAAGTATATAGTTTAGGCGAAAATTGCAGAAAGATGTGTGTTATTGACGGGTTGAAGAGCTCAAGTGACCTCTATATTTGTGAGAAATATCGACAACAGGGCTTGAATGAAAGCTAAGAAGGTCCCCTTTAAAATGATACCAAAGACAATATTATAGAACATTGAAAAATGTCCTGACCATGAGGCTAAACCAGGATATGCACCAGCGTCTAAAATGCAATTTAGTTTAGCGGGTGGTTAACTTCATGAGCTGATAACTGTGATACAGCTGCCACTCAGGAATGGTTATCATACCAAAATATCATCTACAGACATGGATCCTTTCAAAAATTATAAGAAAGTTTTGCCATCTTGAGTGTACCGAAATATCGTCTGGCCCATGGACTAAATGAGCTCTCTGAGGAACCAGAAGTAGAATGTCTAACTGTCGCTGCTCCAACTAGCCCCTCTGCCGCCGCTACCCTCAACGATATGAGCCTATCGCCAGATGTACACAGGCTGTTGAAATTGGTTTATATAATTCCCGTGTCAACTGCCAGCGCCGAGAGGTCTTTCTCAACCCTTCGTCGTATGAAGACTTATCTAAGGTCAACAATGACGCAAAGGAGACTCAATGACGTGATGTGCAGCCACACACACAGGGATGCTTTGGCCAGTGTGGATGGTCTCGCCATTGCCAGTGACGTCATCCAGCACAACGAGAGACGGAGGAACTTCTCTGGGAACGTTGAAGACGGGGTGGTGAGCGTTGACATTTTTTAATCCTATGCAACTGGACTTGACGTGTCAAATGATTTATGCTTTCTAATCATACTGATTGTACTATTTGATTGTGACTCAAGTGTAGGCTATAATCAGGACAAATAAAAACGGCAATAATAAATAATAATAAATAAACTTATGCGTTACGAGTGTGGCTTGGGGGGGGGGCGTCACGTCATTCTTGGCCCTACCCATTCGAAATGCGTTCCGCGGCCTATGCGCGCCGCTGACGCTGGTGCGCGGCGCGGACTCATCGCGGTCGTAAAATCCAAACATCCAAACGGCAGATCGAAATCACCAAAGCCATAACCTTTCATCTCGCCAAGGATATGGTGCCACTCAACACAGTTACCAAAGACGGGTTTCAGAAGATGGTCCGCACACTCGACAAGCGCTACGTTATACCATCGCGGACCTATTTTTACCAAATCGCAATCCCAG
Source organism: Lampris incognitus (assembly GCF_029633865.1). Classification (NCBI taxonomy): domain Eukaryota; kingdom Metazoa; phylum Chordata; class Actinopteri; order Lampriformes; family Lampridae; genus Lampris; species Lampris incognitus. The sequence goes on along the minus strand of NC_079216.1, from coordinate 22,702,147 downwards.
GGCTGTACGACAAATGCAAGGCAGAAGTAGACCGAGAGCTGGCACAAGTGGAATACTATGCAGCGACAACAGACCTGTGGTCACGCCGGACAACAGAGCCCTACATCAGTTTAACAGTCCACTTTATCACTGAAGACTTTAAGCTGAAAACTCGCTGTCTGCAAACCGCGTTTTTTCCCAGAGGATCACACAAGTGAAAACATCGCAACAGGGTTAAGAGAAGTGCTGGCTGCTTGGGGGTAGAAGAAACCCGACTAGTCTGCATCACAACAGACAACGCGTCAAACATGATCAGGGCGGCTGCTCTGAACGACTGGTTCAGGTTGCAATGCTTTGGCCACAGACTCCACCTCCTATAGCAAAAAGAATGAATGTGTATTATTGTGCATGCACTTTTTTTACTAGCCATGCCTTGTTTAATATAACGCAATATATCGTGCAATATATCGCAAAAGATTACTTCGCCGCAATGCATGTTTTTGTCAATATCGTGCAGGCCCAGTTCTACTGTGTGCTCGAAAATTAATGTTGATTTATTAGAAAGCCAACTATAGTAGAAAAGCTTCGGGTGAAGCGTGTAGGCTTATTTAATTCAATCAAGTACATAAGGTTTATTTGAATAGCCTAATTAATTACTCCTGAATATCAGTAGCCTACTTGGTTTTCACTCACAAGAAGCACACCATTGTGGTAAGCATTTATTTGCACCTTACAATAACATTGTGATTGATACAGCACATTGCACAACATGTCGGAACATAGTGAAACATCACATGGTGGTGAATTAAGGAAACAATTAGAGTCTCTCCAACTAGAATTTATCAGTTTATGTGAAGAAGCTGAAAAACAGGTGGATGATGCTGAAAAAAAGAAATCTGAGGTACTCATCAATGAGATATATACTGAAATAGTAACACACCAAACAACACTGAAGGAGCAAGAGGCTTCCAAAATGGAAAGAAGATTTAGCATGCAGTACGAAAAGTGGAAAGAGGGAGTTAGAACTGCACGTAATAAACTGAAAGCTGAGTGCTCTGACCCAGAGTTGATCGATATGATGGAAGTCGTTGAAGGGCTAGAGACACAAGTGAAGGATGCATATGATCAAATACGAGTCCAGGCTGCACGTTCCCCTGATATCAGAAGAAAGATGGATACCTGCGGAGCATCAACAATGAGGATGATGGATCTATTGAAGGCACGCATGAGTGAAACAGGACTAGACGAGTTTGATGCTGAAGCAGAAAATGCAAGACTGCATAATGTGCTGGATGTCGAGTATGCCCGGTCCATATTTGGGAGCACAGTCTCTAGGCCTATCCCTAGCCACCACACAGGCCTATCAGCAGGGCAACATAGCCTCACAGTACAAAGAGTAGAGTGCGCCGCCGCACTTGCTGCAAAGAAGGCAGAGATAGAGATGACAGATGTGATTGCAGCACAAACACTAGAGCTTAGAAGGTTAGAAAATCAGAGAACAGATGAGATTGCAGCACAACTAGAGCTTAGATGGCTAGAAAACCAGAGAGATCTAAAAGTAATAGCTGCCAAGCTTAAGGCATACTCTGAAGCTGATTTAGGTGAGAAATATGATGAAAATAAATCAATAAGCGGTGAGATAGATGTCATTCACCCGGTACCTGAAAAGGAAATTAAGAAAGAGGAAATGTGTAGGCCTAAGAGCAAAGATAATAAACAAACAAACAGTACTACTAACAATGAAACATTTGTACAAGCCCTACATGATGCAATGATACTTACCAGACTTCCCACACCTGAGCCCTCCGTCTTCTCAGGAGATGCACTGAGCTTCCAAGAGTGAAGCACAAGTTTCAAAGCACTGATTGAACGTCGCTGCACAAATCCAGCAGACAGGTTATTTTACCTACAGAAATACATCAGTGGAGAGGCACGATCTGTATTGGAAGGAAGCTTCTTTAGAAATGATGATGATTACACTCGCAATGTCACCAGAGACATAGCCAGATCTATAAGAGATCTAGAGGATGAAATGGCGGAACTACAGAATTTGGCAGATTCCACAGGAGATAGAGGCCATATAGAGGCTCTCAAATCCAAAAAGTCTGCTTTGGCTAGCCTGCTGGGTATTACAGCACAGGGGGCACTGGTCCGCTCACACTTTCTGAATGTCACACATATGGATGCTCCTTCTCACTTTTCTTTAGTGTAGAGCGCAAGAATGAGCAGAGAAAACCATTCACTCTGCGTGCTAACACTGGTGTGCAGCTATCAGATTTTTCTGAGATTCTGAAATATGAAGCAGGGTTTTACAGTGATCTCTATAAGAGTGAATTCAGACAGGATATGCTGGGGGCTGAATCATTCTATGATGGGCTAAAAAAAAGGTTGAGGAAGCACTCAATACAGAGCTCGAGGCACAACTGTCCCCTGAAGAACTTCATGATGGCCTGCAAAGTCTGGAGAGTGGCAAGGCACCTGGTATAGATGGTTTACCTGTTGACTTCTATAAGTCTTTTTGGCCGGTGCTCGGATGGGATTTGTTGACTGTCCTGAGGAACAGTGCAACTGAGGGGTGGTTACTGTGTGCCCGGTAGGCTGATCACTGACAACATCACATTAATTAGGGATGTTTTGGACATTTCTAGTTCATTGGGAGTTGAAACTAGTCTTATTTCCATAGATCATGAAAAGGCTTTTGACTGGGTTGAATACCAGCACTTGTGGCAAACCATAAAAGCTTTCGGTTTCAGCCCAGGTTTTATAGCTAAGATCAAGGCTTTGTACAGTGACATTGAGAGTGTACTTAAAATTAACGGTGATTTGAGTGCTCCTTTTAAGGTTCAAAGGGGAATTAGGCAGGGATGTTCTTTGTCTGGAATGTTGTACTCTCTGGCCATTGAGCCCCTGTTGCATAAATTGAGGTGTGAGTTGTCTGGAGTTGCTTTTGCTGGTTGCAGCACAACTTTTAAGCTCTCTGCCGATGTGGATGATGTAGCTGTGTTTGTAAAGAACCAACGAGATGTTGATGTCCTAGTTAAAAATGTTAACAAGTTTGGTCAGATATCATCAGCTAGGGTAAAGAGTGAGGCACTGATGGTAGGAGAGGGACTGAATGGTAAGCTCATGTTACCTGGGGGGTTGACATGGAAACGGAGAGGGATGAAATATCTGGTAGTGTTTGTGGGGAATGAAACTTTTTCAAATAAGAATTGGGAGAATGTTTTGGAAAAAGTAGAAGGGTGTCTTAAGAAGTGGAAATGGATTCTACCAAAACTGTCATATAGGGGTCGTATGTTAGTAATCAACAACCTGGTGTGGTCAATGCTATGGCATCGATTAACATCCTCCAACCAACCTCCTGGCTAAGATTCAGGCTGTGCTGGTAAACTTTTTCTGGGACAACTTGCACTGGATTCCTCAGAGTGTGCTGTACCTTCCTAAAGATGAAGGGGGTTAAGGGCTGATCTATCTGGCCAGCAGGGGTGCAGCCTTCCACCTCCAGTTCTTTCAGAGATGCTCACTGGGCCTAGAGACTTAGTGTGGAGACCAGCAACCTGTGCAATACTTCAATGGTGTTGTGGACTCGGAATAGATTTGCCTTTGTTTTTAATGGATATTAACAACTCAAACCTCAACAGACGGCCTGGTTTTTATCATGGGCTCATAAGAGTGTGGAATATGTTTAAGAAGGAGAGAACTGGCTGTTCAGACTCTCTGAGCTGTTCTGCCAGGCAAAGGTCGTCACGTTGATGATGCTGCTGCACTAGCATCTCACCTGGAAGTGAAATCTACATGCCTCATTAGTCGGGTACTGTTTAATTGGAACAGTCAGCTCACAGCAAAACAACGGGGAATTTTGACATCATACTGTAGTGGGTTTTATTCATCCCAATTTTGAGGATCCATTTCCTGGTTTAAAGGTTGTTCCTGATCTGAAAAATTGCACGGGGCCACGTTTAGATTTGGGAAATGTTCTTAATGTGTTCAGACTCACATTAAGAACATTTCCCAAATCTAAAGGTATGTCCATGTATAGTATGCTGGTAAAAATCCTGAATAAAGAAAAATGAGTGGTCGGACTGACACACCCTGGAGAGCCCAGCTGGGCTTGGGAGAGAATGTGAAGCCAGTCTGGAGGGGTTTATACAAACCACCGTTAATTAAAAAAACTGGTGATCTGCAGTGGAGGGTTCTGCATGGCATTGTGGCGGTCAATGCTTTTGTTTCTGTGCTAGACCTTAATGTGAATGACAACTGTCCCTATTGTGCCCAGAGAGAAACAGTTTTCCATTGTTTTCTAGAATGTGTGAGGCTTACACCCCTGTTTCTGCTATTAGAACATTTATTTAGATCATCTAGGGGAAGTTTTTGCAAACAGAATTTTATTTATTGGTTTCAAATATAGCCAACGTGTAAAATTTAAATGCCAACTCTTAAACTTCATTGCAGGGCAGGCAAAAATGGCTATTTATGTGAGCTGGAAAAAAGAATTGAAGAGTCTTTACAATGTGACGTTGAACTATTGTTTACCAGGATGGTCAAGGCCAGGATAAGGGTAGATTTTAATTATCACAAAACAATGAAGGATCTGGACACATTCACAACCATGTGGTGTTATAAAGGGGTGGTGTGCTCAGCCACAGAGGATGAGCTGGTTTCTGCTGCAGAGCTCAGATAAAACGGGTCTTACCTGTTTTTTTATGTTTTGAGTTATTGAAGGATTTTTTAAAAAAAAATTTGGGGGATTGTTAGAAGATGCATGTTGAGTGTTTGTAATTTGACAAATATTGTTTATATGTTTAAAAAGATTTCAAGTCTGTTTTTTTGATCATTTTTTGTTAAAGACTTGTTTTAAAATTAAAAATTCTCTCTCTCTCTCTCTCTAACACTCTCTCCCTGTCTCTCTCGCTAACACTCTCCGTCTCTCTTTCTCTAATGCTTGCTCCCTGTCTAAGTGTTAGTTTTTTAGAAACAGCTGGATATAAAAAAATATTTTGAGATATACATGTTGTATGTCTCTCACTTTCACGAGTCTCATAATCTTGATAAAGCAAACAATAGTATATATAGAAATATTTATTAATTACATCTGGATAACATCTGAATGGACAATATACTTGCTTTACCTTAGTTTCATCGTATATTTTGTGTTTACAATATAAGTATCTCACAACAAAGAAAAGATTTAAAAATGGCAATATCTGACAAAAAATGATACATGCATTTTACTTAAAAATACAGAACAAGTGAATATTTGTAACTGTTTAGATATAAAGACATGAACAATACTGGTATAAACTTTAAATCTAAGTCATAACCTTTCCCCTCTCTTTAAAGCAAACACAGGATATGGTCCCAATAAAAGAAAAAAAAAGCATTTAGGTCCTCTTACAGTAAAAGGTGGTGGTAAGGTGACAACAAATTAAAGAATGTTTGCTCACATTTAATCATTCCAGTTCTTCCAAGAGGCATTAAACAAACTACAAACCAGTCCCAACAACATGAAACGACCATGTTCATCTCACCATCTTTATTCCCAGATGATGGAAGAGTAGGACCCATGTGCCCCTGTACAAAAAGCAACATGTCCCTCCCTTTGCTTTAAGCAGCAAGATGCTAATTTAAATTACGCTTCAGTATCTATTCATCTCAATAAAATAAGCCACAAAGAAACCCTGCCGCCTTGCCCAAGGACACAGCAGTCCCGTCCGGGAGCCTTTTACTCTCCTATTGTCACAGTTCACAGTCTCATGTCTCTTACATCGAGGTTATGTCCACACAGCATGAAGCCACATGTGAATACCCTCTCAATCAGGCTATGATTTCCATTACACTGCATCTGAGGTGATGTTTGCTTTTTTTTGTTATGGTTATATGGTTGATAAGGCCAAGGTGAGTATTCAAAATCCTTAGCTGTCATTATTAAAGGTTAAAATTGAGGTTGCCCATCCATCGGGCCAAAACCCTGCCAGAAAAAAGTTTTGCCAGTCATAAACAACCAACATTGAGGACAGTTATTGTGCTGTTGTTTTCTTTATTTTGACCATACCCTGTTGTTAAAAAGTAGGCAGTTTAACATGCAGTAAATAAACCAATTCTGTGCATTTTTCCCTCTAAGAGCAGCTTTGACACTAGAAACACTTGGTCTTGGAAAGGTCTTTCTTGTGAGCCCTCACCCAGAGAACTGACTGGTTGCAGTATGTCTACGTAACATGGTTATCACAGAATCTCAACTATGTGCAGCAAGTGCATGATACTTGAAAAGTATGAATGCACAACAACTGCCAAATATTTGCAAGTATTTGCGTCATTTGCAGTGGTTGTGCACAAGCCTTCTGAGACTCATGTATAACTTTCACTGCAACATTAGCAGCAGTTCTGTGACACCCATCTCACATGTTCTATGTAAAACAATGTTCTGAATGAAAATATTGTTTCTATTGTCGCTAAGTCCATCCTTTCACTTGTATGACTTTGTTAGTCTAATATCTAACTCAGAGATGGGCAATGTGATCCAGAAAGGGCAGGTGCAGGTCTTTGTTCCAACCAAGGAGTTACACACCTGAGTCTACAAATCGAGGTCCTTAGCAAAGACTTGGTTGACTAATAGAGTAAGGCATGTAACTGCTTGGTTGAAACAAAGACCTGCACCCACACTGGCTCTTTCTGGATCTTGTTGCCCATCCTTGATCTAACTAATCATTAACACAAATCCAATGAATTAAAGCTGAAGCCTCACAAACTGAACTAAAAGTCTACAACTGAGTTGGTACTCAACCTGTAAGTCATTCTCACCTGCTTCATCAATGAAGTTAATACTGTTTTGCAGCAACACTGAAGGTTATGCATTTACGCATGAATGTAGTGTACTAGTGTTCACGGAATGTTAAGTAGTTTTTGGTTGTTATGTGAGACTATACATCTTCTCAGCAGTTTTTTTAGCATACAAAGCCATTTTGTGATGAAACATTATTATGACTAATGGCTTAAAATGCTGTTATCACTTGTTAATCAGACTTTGTTAAAGTGGAAGTAGACAACTTTTTTACTTTAACTTTTTATGAAGTAAATGTTGATTGCACAATGTAATTGTTATAGAATAATGACACCATCGGCATTTAGATTGGTCCTCTATAAGCCTCGCTTTCACTATGCAATTCTGTCTGCCACCAGGCACGATTTCTCCCAGCAAATCGATTTATGGCACAGGAAGTTCATCAACCACCCAGTAGCAGGCTAGACAATGGCGGACAGTGGAACAACCAAAGTAACTGTGGAAACGCTACCCGGCAAAAGAAAAAGAACCCAGTTGACGGAGGACGCAAAGAAGGTGAAGTAGGAAAGCGATAGAAGATGAGATAAAACAACCTCAGACGGGTATTGACTCCTTGGACAGAGCTCTGGGATGTGACAGGGTTTCAGACTGACTTTCAGCTGGCATTATTTCTGCTTGATCAGTAACACAACATGCCTACTTATTGATACTACCGGATGTTTTACTCTGCCTTTATCATAGCACCGAGTTCTGGGTTTCTAGTTCAAATTGGGTTTCTTACAGCTGTTTCTTGCTTTGGATAGTAGCCAGACTGCTAGCAGTTAGCCGTGTTGCTAATGCTACCACTAGTTAATGCTAACAGCCAGAGAATGAACCCAGAGCTACAAGGAATCATGGCTGGTCCTGAATTCCTTGTAGCCCCGATCTCAGTGTTATGATAAAGGCAAAAACAAAAATAGATGTTTGTTTCTGTAATAAAAGAAACAAACATTTTGATGCATGCTCAATAATCCAGGTAAGGAAATCCCAGAAAGTTGAACCAGTTCATCTGGACACAACATTTAGTGGGAGAAATGTTTCATCGCTCATCAAAGTGACTTCGTCTGCCTCAGCTGACTGCAGGTATCCCCAACCTTATAACGAACCACAGTTGTATAACGACCAAGACTGGCACAGTTGCGTCACAACCGAAACCAGCGATCGTTTTCATTTGCAAGTTGCCATGACTATTGATTAGAGTTAAAATGGCCATATGTACCAAAGGATTGGGGAATAGTTGCAATCACAGCATTATAAGATGCATTGTAAGATGGTGACAGATGTACTCACTTATCCAGACCCCTGGGTAAGTGTGGTTATCCCAGCTGGGTATTTGTGAAAGCCAGGAATACCGCTGTCTAAGCTGTCTATCGTAAACCAGTGGTGATTCCATAAGTGGTGGGAGTGTCAGAACAGTTGAGATGCATATTTTCCAAACACCGCGTCTCCGTTGCTTTCAAACCCTAAAACACGCTCTGCCACAAATTGGGCCATCCCAAGGATTGGGTCCCCTGGCAAAAACAGCAATATAGAGTACACTGTTAAGTGCCAGGAGGATTGCTGTGACTTGCACATCAGGGAAATCAAACAAGACTCTGGTGAAGAGGATGGCAAAACACAGAAGAACTACCTCATCAGGTCAGGACTCCACAGTCTACACCCATCTATAGGCCAGTGGCCACTCTTTCAAGGATGAGGATGTGCACATCCTTGATAAGGAGGGACACTGGTTGAATGGGGGGGTCAAAGAGGCCATCTATGTGAAGAGGAAATGAGCATCCCTGAACTGGGGCGGAGGGGGGGGCTAAGAGTACATTTGTCACCATCTTACAATGCTGTGATTGCAACTATTCCCCAATCCTCTGTGAATAGTACACATGGCCATTGTAATTCTAGTTAATTGTCACAGCAATTTGCATATGGAACCGATCTCTGGTTCTGGTTGTGATGCAACTGTGCCAGTTCTGGTCATTATGCAACTGTGCTGATTATAAGGTCGGGGATACCTGGAGTCAGCTGAGACTGGTGAAGTCACTTAGATGAGTGTAAAACATTTATCCCAGTAAACGTTGTGTCCAGATGAACTGATTCAACTTTCTGGGAAAAGAAACAAACATGTTTGTTTCTGGTTGTTAGTGTTAGCTAGCGTAAGCTCTGAGGAAACCCGAACTCGATTGTTTTTGCGACAGCAGATTTTCTTTGTGACACAGTGTAAATAATAACACCATTTGGAAACGCTGGGGGGGGGGGGAGTTGAAAGGTTGTCTACTTCCACTTTACCTTCTGTTGGGCAATCTGCAGGTCCGTCACCCAATATTGGCAGAGAGACAGTGAGTCACATGACCCACCCTGAGCCCCTGTGTATGTGTGTATGAATGTGCATGAGTTAATGTGCATCTGCGTGTGTGTGTGTGTGTGTGTGTGTGTGTGTGTGTGTGTGTGTGTGTACAATCACGGTGATGGCAGTGCCTTCAGAGAGTTGGTTGATCCTCCTTGGCTCCCGTTCCCTGTGGTTCCCTGTCCGACCCACTGATCACAAAACAAAGAAAGACAGAGAGAGAGAGAATATCAATCAATCAATCAAGTTGCATTTTATATAACGCTTTTCTAGCTGCAACAGCCACTCAAAGCGCTTTACATGTGTAGTATTTCAGTTACTTGGAGATTAAAATGAAAGAGTAAGAACTATGTATCATAAAGAAAAGTCTGTGCTCTGCTGGCTGGCGCTTGCATTATATTAGCTTGCCAGATTTTTTTAATTTTTTTTCAAGGAAACCAAATCAAACTGAACAATTACAGTCGAAAGACCCTATGATATTTTTTTTAGATTTTAGCATCCTCAGATCCATTTACCCACATCCTGCTCCCCATCCCACTGGCCCGTTCTCAGATCAAAATTAAACAACATTAGCTTGCCAGATTATTTTTTTTACCCCCATTTTCTCCCAAATTGTATACGACCAATTACCCCACTCTTCCGAGCTGTCCCGGTTGTTGCTCCACCCCCTCTGCTGATCCGGGGAGGGCTGCAGACTACCACGTCTCCTCCGATACATGTGGAGTCGCCAGCCGCTTCTTTTCACCTGACAGTGAGGAGTTTCACCAGGGGGATGTAGCACGTTGGAGGATCACACTATTCCCCCCAGTTCCCACTCCTCCCTGAACAGGCGCCTCGACCGACCAGAGGAGGCGCTAATACAGCGACCAGGACACATACCTACATCCGGCTTCCCACCTGCAGACATGGCCAATTGTGTCTGTAGAGACGCCCGACCAAGCCGGAGGTAACACGGGGATTCGAACCGGCGATCTCCGTGTTGGTGTGCAACGGAATAGACCGCTACACTACCTGGATGCCCCAGCTTGCCAGACTTTTTGAACTTCATGTGTGCATTATAACACCAGTGGTCTCCAGCGTAACTGCTTTGACAACCATCTATGTAAAGGAAGTCCTGGACAGCTGAGGGGACGCCTGCGACTGTGTCAGACTCCCACGCCCTTCGCAGCGGTACGCCACGCGCGCATGTTCCCTTTGCATTTAACGTGGTATGAAAAGCAGTGGGATCCATAATAACGCAGTATGCGCAGTTCAACATGTACCCTGACCTCTATTGTTCAGAGTGATAACAAAACCATCCACGACAAACACATTCAAAGTGAAAGGTACATGGTACTTTTGTGGACGTCTGCCTTTGTGGAACACCCTCTGTGGAAATCACTCACGTGATTACTGCGTGTTTACCGGGAAATGCGAGGGCAAGACAATAAATTAAACAACAACAAAAATAAGCCTTACCCCTGAGGTTTTGAACACAGAAGTCTTTGGAGTGTGTGTGTGTGTGTGTGTGTGTGTGTGTGTGTGTGTGTGTGTGTGTGTGTGTGTGTGTGTGTGTGTGTGTGTGTGTGTGCGTGTGTGTGTGTGTTCTTTAACCATGTATTCATTTGAAAAAGCGGAGGTAACTAAGCTTTCTGTTTTCTTTATTTCCTTTTCCACTCAATGACATCAAAGCTGGCTTGAAATGCCTCTGGGAAATTTTGTTTTTTTGTTCTGCACGTGTGTGCGCGTGTGTGTGCGCATGTGTGCCTGCATGTGCGTAACAATATATGTGTATATGCCATACATGAGCACTGGTGAGTGTGAAAGTGTGTGCCTGTGTTTTTACATTCGTATTTTTGTACATTAGTACATGAATTCATTTGCATTTCAATTCCATACGCTCAAATACTTGTGCAAATCCAGGTTTGTGTAAGTATGTGTTTACCCGTGTGTTTCCAGCAACCCAAGCCCCCTTTTTGAAGTACTATAACACAAATAAGATATTACCCTAGCTCCCATAGCCTGCTAGTGTGGTGCTGATGGTGAAGACTGCTGTGAGCATGCTAATGACATTAGACAGGATGCTGCCTCTACAAACAATAGAATAGAGTAGAATACAATTTATGTCATTTGTACATACATACAAATGAAATTCACTCTGCATTTAACCCATTCTAGCTGTGTAGCTAGGAGCAGTGAGCAGCCGCCGTGCAGCACCCAGGGACCAACTCCAGTTCTTCTTTCCATTGCCTTGCTCAGGGGCACAGGCAGGAGTATTAAACCTAACATGCATGTATTTTTGATGGTGGGAGGAAACCGGAGCACCCAGAGGAAACCCATGCAGACACGGGGAGAACATGTAAACTCCACACAGAAAGGACCTGGGACGCCCTGGGGTCTGAACCCAGGACATAAAGGGCAGGAGTGTGTGTGTGTGTGTGTGTGTGGGGGGGGGGGTGTACAAATTAATGCTCACTCCTGTTTGAGTCTGTCCTTCTTCAATCATGACAGAAATAATGAACTGCCATAAACAAAGCAGGTCCTCCAGTTAGCACTGTGTGACAATAATAATAAGTTTAATAATAACTTTATTTATACAGCACTTTTCTAAAACAATGTTACAAGGGGTTTTACAAGAAAAAAACAAAACAACTCATTTTGCAATATATTGCAATATATTGCAATATTATGCCAATTAAAATTTTAGTCTGTGCTTTAAATAATTACTTGTCATGGTGTGAGTTTCAACATTTCAGCTTCATTTTCATCTTTCATTGGATACAAGTGTAAAACAGCTAGCAAGCTATTTTGGTTAGTAGTACCCATTCATTTCAGAAGGGAGCACAGACATTGCTAAACCTTTTTTGTCCTGCCAAGTGTCTACTTTTTAACAACACAAACTTAAAACCTAGTATATGGCTGGACCGTGGCTACATTTATTAAATGGCTGTTTTCGTGCAACTATATTTAAAACGCGACTGTTTTGACATTGGTTCTGTGAACAGCTGATGACTTAACAGAAAACTGTTCACACTGATTCATTTTGAAAGAACAATGACCAATGGGGAAACTCCCACTCGGCTGTCCGACCAAAGTGTGAAACTCCACTCATCATTGGTGGTCACTAGAAGTGAGTATGACTGTCTTCTCCATTGGGTTGTCTACTTGTGGGTCTTCAGGGGGCTAGAGAAGCCAATCTGCAATCGACATGCTTTGGTGCAGTGTGGACGGGAAAGCGGTGGTGGTGGTTGAGCCTTTTTCTCTTTCTCCTTGCGGTGCTGTCACCTTTTCTCTGTGGCACACTGGAGTTCCATTTAATGACGTGCAGCTCCTCCCTGCCAGGAGCACCTCCAGGAGCACCTGTCCAGTGCAATGTGTTCCCAGTTGTTCAATGTGATGTTGAATTTCTTCAGACTGGTCTTGACATTGTCCTTGCAACGTTTCTTTTGCCCGCTGGGAGCTCACTGACCTTCCTTCAGCTAGGAGTACAGGATCTGTTTAGGGAGACGTGTGTTGAACATGCGGATAACTTGGCTTGTCCATCGGAGTTGCTGCTGCATTATTGTGGTGATGATGCTAGTCATGTTGGCTTCTTCCAGAATGTTGATGTTGGTGCATCTGTCCGTCCAGCTGATCCTTAGGATTTTTCATAAGGATATTTGATGGTATTCTTCCAGGGCTCTCAGGTACCTGCTGTAGGTGGTCCATGACTCTGCTCCATACAGCAGGGTGGTGAGAACAACAGCTCTGTAGACCAGGAGTTTTGTTTGGGCCTTAAGGTCTCGGTCTTCAAAGACTCTTCCTGAGTCTGGCAAAAGCGCCACTGGCAAAACTCAGGTGATGGTTGACCTCAAAGTTGATGTCAGGTTTTGAGGGGAGAATGCTGCTGAGGTAGGGGAAGAGATCAATGTTTTTAAGAATTTTGTTGTCCACTTTTATGTTGGACTGGGTAGATGGCTGGTTGGGTGGAGGTTGATATAAGACCTGGGTCTTCTTGATGTTTAATGCTAGACCCAGGGCTCTGTATGCTTTGGCAAAGGCAATCAGAATGTCCTGGAGGTCTTCTGAGGAGTGTGCTACGATGGCATTGTCATCTGCATACTGAAGCTCCATGATGGTGGTGTTGCAGACTTTGTTCTTGACCTTGAACATATTAAGGTTGAAGAGCCTGCCATCAGTTCTGTATAGGATTGAGATCCCCCATGGCAGCTCTTCGCCAATGAGGTGGAGTATGGCAGCAATAAAGATGGCAAAGAGGGTGGGTGTGATGATGCATCCCTGTTTGACCCCTGTTTCCACACTGAAGGCCTCTGATTCAGAGCTGCTGCTGCTGAGTACTGTGACTGACATGCCATCATGTAGAAGCCTCAATTTTCTGATGTATTTGTCAGGGCAGCCATATCTTGATAGTATGCTCCACAAAGCCTGGTGGTCTACTGAGTCAAAGGCCTTTGTTAGGTCTATGAAAGTCATGTGCAAAGGCTGCCTTTGTTCACAGCATTTTTCCTGGAGTTGGCGTGCTGTAAATATCATGTCTGCTGTACCTCTGGATGGGTGGAAGCCACACTGAGATTCTGGGAATACTTCCTCAGCCAGTGGTAGCAGTCGGTTTGAGGATGTGAGTGGGGACTTTGCCTGTTGTTAACAGGAGTGTGATGTCCCTGTAATTACCACATTCTGCCTTGTCCCCTTTCTTGAATATGGCCACTATTAGAGCATCCCTGAGTGCTGAGGGAAGTTCTTCTTTTTCCCAGACCTGATGTGGTACAGGAGCTCTGGTCCACCTTCCTTTATGATCTCAGCATGGGTCCCATCTGGACCAGCAGCCTTGTTGTTCTTAAGGCTCCAGATGGCATCTTGAACCTCTGTCATGGTGGAAGGTTCCAAATGTCTTCTATGATGTGACTCTGGGGAATGTGGCTGGCAATGTCTGGTTCAGCTGTGCTGTTGTGATTGAGGAGTTCCTGGAAGTGTTTCTTCCATCGGGCGTCAATGGACTTGCTATCCTTCACCAGCTTCTGCCCGTATTTTGAGTTCAGGGGGTTTAAAGCTGCGGTTGCTTGGACCATAGTCGGCCTTAGTAGCACTGAAAAAGCCTCTGGTGTCACCCGAGTCTGCCAGTTGCTGGATTTCCAGAGCCTTTTCTTTCCATCAAATGGTAAAATGGTAAATGGACTGCATTTTATATAGCGCTTTTCTAGTCTACCGACCACTCAAAGCACTTTACAGTGGATGTCTTACATTACCCATTCACACACACATTCATACAGACAACAGATGACCACTATCTACCATTTAACAGTTGAATGGCAGTGGGGACAAAGGAAGCCTTGTATCTCTTAGTCCTAATACAGGGCATCCTCAACCAACGACCTGATGGTAACAGCTCAAACTCTGGCCGAAGGGGGTAACCTTGGCACTCCAGAAGGGAAGTAGCCTTTCTGAACACCTTCCTAAAGGAAGGTTAGTAAGCTGGACTTGACTTCTCCCTGAAATCTTGCTAGCCCATTTTATGAGTTAGCAAGCCGTTTTTTATTGGCCAGAGTCAAGTTACCAAACCAAGCAACAATACAGTACATTTAAACTGTTTCAATAAAACTTCTATAAAAGAGAGTCATCACCTGGGAGGAACCATTAAATGTACGCATTGTCCTCAGGAAAAAGTCTTTGTCGGACCTTCTTTGATGTGGAAGCAACATGAGTTTCAAAGCACAACTTGTTGTCGAGAACAACCCCCAGATATTTGTAGTTGTCCACAAGCTCAGTGTCAGCACCTTTAATGCTGGTTGGTACAGGAACTAGGAAGAGTCTTTCTAAAGCTAATCATCATGTCTTTAGTTTTAAACACATTTAAGTGGAGAAAGGACTCATCACACCAAGATACAAAATCATCAACCACAGGTCCATGTTGTTCATGTTATATCGGAGCTTTTATTAAGGTAGAAAGGACAGCACCTCCCTTAACCACTGCAAAAAGCAATGAAGCAAATGCTAGAGCATTTGTCTGGAAAGTTGTGACCTTACAGTTAGGGGGTGGTATGCCAAAGATGGCTGTGTGAAAATCAGGTGTTATGGTCTGTTTACAGATTTGCAGGAATACATTAAATATATGTCCCCAGTTACTGCTTAGAGGGTGGCATGCCCAGAACATGTGTCCCACCGAGGCTGGACTATGGCTGCACCACGGACAGCCAGGGTCTGTGGTGGGAAAGATTCTGGCAAGCTTGTCCCCCGAGTATTGAAGATGGAAAAGCATCTTAAATTGAATTAAACCATGTCATATACACAATGAGGAAGTGTGTATACGAGTTAAGCTGCCCCACTATGCCTCTTCAGAAAGCTCTACACCCAAATCTCTCTCCCATGCAGTTTTTCTTTTGTCCCAGGATATCCGTTTTAATCCCTGTATCAATGTGCAGATTATAGAGACAAATTTCCCCCCCAAAGGAATCTAGCTCTCCAGAATAACATCTAATTGGCTCCTGGGTGGCAGATAAGGTAATGAGGGAAACACTTTCTTGGCAAACCTACGGATTTGAAGGTACCTAAAAAAAATGGGATCTGGGTATGTTATTGTCTTTGGTAAGTGTTTCAAATGAGGTTAACGTTCCATCTGTAAATAGATCGCAGAAAAACACAAGTCCATTTCTATGCCAATGTTGAAATGGGTTATCTAACACAGACGATGAGAAGAATGGATTATTTGCTACTGGAAAAAGACCGCTAGCATGCTTTAATCCAGAATGCCTCCTAAACTGTAGCCATATCCTAAGTGAAGCTTTAACCACCGGGTTTGTTATTTGTATGTTACGACTATGTGGTAGTGGAGAGGTGAATATCGGTAAAGGATTGGATAAGAGTTCCATGTGAACCCAATCTGTGCCCTGTTTATTCTTATATGTAAATGCCCAATGTAAAAGTTTTACAATGTCCGCAGCCCAGTAGTAACAAATAAAGTTAGGCAAGCCTAATCGCCCTCTCTTTAGGGACCTCCAAGTATATTTTCTTCATCTTGCGGTTTTAATTGTTCCAGATGAATGATGAAATTAACCTAGCTTGTTGTTGAAAAAATTGTCTTAGGTATGAATATGGGAATCATTTGAAAAATATAGAGAAATCTGGGTAAGGCTGTCATCTTAACTATATTAATATGGCCAGCTAATGAAATTGGTAGCATTGACCACTTTTTGAAATCTTGTTTTGTTCATTCTATTAGTGTTTTAAAGTTATCGTTATATAACCTCCCCCATTGTATGGGTGACTTTGATTCCTAAAAATGTAAGTACTTTGTGTTCAAGTTTAAATGCAAAGCTAGAGTAGTCGCTATCAGTGTGGTTAATCAGAAAAAACAAGCTCTTTAAATAGTTTATTTTATAACCTGACTGGCGACCAAAGTTATCCAGGCTAAGTAATAGTCTTGGTGTGGATTCTATTGGGTTGACTCTATATAACAACAGGTCATCTGCATAAAGCGATACCTTTAATGCCATCTTCTGCCCTAAGCGCTATAGCGAGTGGCTTGATTGCCAAATTGAACAGGTAAGGAGAGAGGCTGCGCAGCCTTGGCGTCGTTGAAAACTTCATCCATCCCCAGGGCAGTCTATCTCGCCCTTGGCTTCCTTGCCCCGCAGAGCCTCGTACAAGGGTCGCATGCGGTGAGCTGTGCGGGGAATGAACCTGTTATAAAAGTTCACCATGCCCAGGAACTCCTGCAGGGACTTTACGGTGAGGGGGCGTAGGAAACTGGCGACGGCGTCCACTCTGGCGGGAAGCAGAACGGCTCCCTGCAGGGATACGCGGTGGCTGAGGAAGTCAATGGACGACAGGCCGAACTGAAACTTGGCTGGGTTGACTATGAGTCCAGGCGCACTGAGCCGCTCGATCAACTGCCAGAGGTGCGTCAGGTGCTCCTCCGCGGATGCGCTGGCCACGAGAATGTCGTCTAAGTAAACAAACAAGAACGGCATATCCCGTAGCACAGAGTCCATCAGCTGCTGGAACGTCTGCGCTGCCCCCTTGAGGCCGAAGGGCATCTGCAGGAACTCGAAGAGTCCAAACGGCGTGATGACCGCTGTCTTGGGTACGTCCCGAGGGTGGACCGGTACCTGGTGGTAGCCTCGCACCAAATCCACTTTGGAAAAGATGGTGGCCCCCGCCAGGTGGGTGGAGAAGTCCTGTATGTGCGGGACGGGGTACCGGTGGGGGGTTGTAGCGTTGTTCCGGCGACGAAAATCGCTGCAGGGGCGCCAACCGCCGTCAGCCTTAAAAACCATGTGCAGTTAGTATCGTGCAGGGCCTCCTCCCTGCACGATGGCGCACGATGCCGAGGCGTTCCATGGTGGCAAAGTTCTCCCTGGCGATTGCGAGCTTAGCAGAGTCGAGGCGCCGAGCACATGCGTAGACCGGGGGGCCGTCGGTGGCAATATGGTGCTCCACGCCATGCTTGGACAACGCTGATGAGAACGAAGGTGTGGTGAGGTCAGGGCACTCTGCGAGCAGGCGTTGTTATGTATCTCCGGCGGCAAGCATGTTTGACCGTCCGAGCGTCCCTGCACCTCCCAGTGTGTACGGGTATGTAGCGAAAGAGACAGCATCGATCAAGCGACAGTTCGTAACATGCACCAGCAGCCTGAAGGCGCACAGGAAGTCCGCGCCCAGGAGGGGAACCGACACCGCGGCCATAACAAAGTCCCAGCCGAAACGCCGCCCGCCGAAACACCTCCACATACCTGGTGTCGTAGGTACGTATGGGCGTGCCGTTCGGGGCATCCATCGGGGTCCGCGGCCGATGCTGGCAGGATGCTACGCTGAGCGGCCGATGCTGGCAGGATGCTACTGTGATGAACGATGTGTATAGGTCATCTCACCCTGTGTGACGAACTGCTTGTCACACCCCCAGAGAAGGAGGTGTGTTCAGAGTTAATTCATGACACCTGAGCTTACTCACCTGAAATGACTGTTTGGAGACTACACAAAGGCAGCCTGTCAGTCGGTCTTTCTCTCTGCTGTTTGCTGCGAGAAGCTCTGCTCGGCTGCTGGGCGACGCTGGGACACGTGCAGGATAAGTGTTTTCCATGCCACCCTTGAGCTATTGTTAATGATAGAGGACACCTAAACGTGTTCATGTTAAAATGTTGATTGTATTGTTTTAATGTTAGTTTTACGAATTAGATAGGGACAGCAGCACTTGTTAGGTAGGGACAGTTAGGATGTGTTTTTAGAGTTGTCAGGTTCAGCTTACCCTCTGGCCAGGGAAACAGGCCCATCCCAACCCCCAGCTGGTTTTGGTTAGACCCAAAGGTTGAGGTTTAGGGTACAAGGTTGTATTGTTCTCCCTTTTCTTGGCATTTACCTTTCTAATTAAATATTTGGTATTTTTGTAAACCATCTAGACCTTGCATTTGTGCTCGCAACCTCAGAACCCATTTTTGTAACCTTTCATTACACTGGTGGCAGCGGTGTGATCTGAGTGTGAACACAATGGAAGGGACGGCAGAAACGAATAGTAGTAGCCAGAGCGCGAGTACCACAACTGTAACGCCGAGCACCCTGCGAACTATGACGGTGGCTCACCCCCTTTTCATGCCCGAAGGTTTTTCAGGACAGGATAGGGAATGGGCCAACTGGGCGGACCAATTTGAGATGGCAGGCGAGGTAAATGGCTGGAGTGACAATAAAAAGCTTAAAATGATGGCATTGCCGCTCACCGGGAAAGCCAGAGAGGCATACTGGGGATTAGCCCCCGAAGCCCGCAACTCATACAGCGCCTTAAAGGCAGCTATGGGAAACCTTTTGGGCCCGAGCAGACAAGTTAGTTGGAACCGGGTGGAGTTACATAACAGAGAACGCGGTGCCAATGAAAGTATGAGAGATTTTGGCAATGCCATACGCCGTCTAGTTGATAAAGCCTACCCCTCTGTCGACTTGCCTAGCCGAGATATGCTCGCAAAAGATCAGTATATAGCTAAATTGAGAAATGGCGATATACGGATGCAGCTCAGGAGTGCCAAACCCCGTGATCTGGAAGCCGCTATCGAAATGGCTTCAGAGCTTGAACAGATAACAGCCTTGGAAAAGCGAGAGACGGCAACCGTCTTAAATATGTTTTCAGGTGAACCTCACACTGACGCCACCGTATCTGCTATGCAAGCTGAATTACACAAATTACAGCAAGAATTCTGTGAGCTACGGGCTAGGCGTGATAGATCGGAATGGGGGAGGGGGCAACCAAACAGGTTAGCTTTCCCCCATCTAATTGAGGGAGGGGGAGAGCCGGGAGACCCACCTCTAATGCTACTGACAGTTGGGAGTGTGGTTGCAACTCTCACATACGCAGAGACTGTCCCTATGTGCAGGGAAACGTCAGCGGGTGGCAGTAACGGGCCAGCTGCCCACCCCTCATGTATCAGAGCCCAAAGTGTGTGAGTCTATGGCAAGGTCTGGGTCAGGGTTATACTTAGAGGGAAGTGTGTCCGGCCAGCCTTGCAAACTCCTAGTGGACACAGGTGCCCAGGTTTCAATACTGAGTAGGTCCATCTGGCAGAGCATTGAACCCCAAGGTAGCCTGACTCCTTATGATGGCAGTGTGAGAGCAGCCAATGGTAGCCCCCTAGGAGTACTGGGTACATGGAGCACTTTCTGTGAGATTGACTCTAACTCTAACTCTAGCCTGCAACTTTCTCATTGTAGACGCTCCTTCCCAGCAGGCCATTCTAGGAACTGATTTCCTTATCAAGTATCAGGCCGTGGTTGATGTAGCCAGCCAGCGATGCAAACTACTGGGGAAAGAGCTCCCCCTAGTGTGCGCCTTGAGTAAAGATCACGTGTGCCGTGTCACGCTTTCAGATGACATAACTCTACCTGTCCGGTCCGAGGTCATATTAGAAGGAAAGATTGAAGGGGTTTGTGAGGGGCCCAATACTGGCATGTTCGAACCAACCGACACCTTGGCCAAATATGATCTATTAGTGGCCCGTGTTTTAAGTGCCCCCCGAGCCAATCGGATCCCTCTGCGAGCCGTGAATGTATCACCTGAACCATTGGTACTGCACAAAGGTACCCATGTAGGCCATTATGAAGTGGGTGTTGCCGTCCTCGATGAACCCCAAGCAAATGGGCAACGGGGTGGGACAGATTGCTGGGGAGTAGACGCTCTTGCATCAGCAGTGCGCCTAGGTGAAAGGGGGTTAACGGGCGCAGCTCACGGCTGCGAAGGTAATGCTCCAAGACAATATCTCGGTTTTCAGTACCGGGGAAACTGACTTGGGACGCACCCAGATAGCCTACCATAAAATTGAGACCGGACAGAGTAGACCCATAAAAATGCAGCCTCGACAAACCCCGGTTCATTTTGAGGGGGAAATGGAAGCCCAGTTGGAACAAATGCAGGTTCAAGGAGTTATCCGCCCCTCTGAGTCTGTGGGCGGCTCCGGTAGTCATGGTGAGGAAGAAAGATGGAGGGCTGAGGTCTTGCGTTGATTATCGCCGCCTTAATGATTTGACTGTTAAAAACGCGTACCCCCTCCCACGAATTGACGATACCCTGGACGCCCTGGGCGCGTCAAAATGGTTTTCCACGCTTGACCTGGCCAGTGGCTACTGGCAGCACAGGCCTGTTTCGTGTGTCTTGCACTCATTAGCAGCTGATGAGTGCGAGACGCACGAAACAGGCCGGTACTGCAATGTATTAAAATCTTTTTTCCTGTATCTGTGTTGATATTTCGCTCCTCATTAGTCGAGCACTTATAACACCATTGACGGTTTCCGAAAAACCCCCCCGCTATATGTATATATATATATATATATATATATATATATATATATATATATATATATATATATGTATAGTAACGTGCATGGATAAGTAGACACGTTGGTCCTTAACTTTCGGGTCGGACCCTTTAGTCGACTGGTTAACGTTGTCGCTTGCGGAGTGGGAGACACAGGTTCGTGTCCCGGCTGTGATGACGGTCTCCCGGGCTGCCCCTCGAATTCGTTACAATATATATGTTACGGGTAATGTGAAAAATAGGTTAACGTGCAAAGTACACGGTTAATATGCAGATTACCCAACGGGGCGGTTAATGTGCACATTACCCGCCAGAACAGGTTATCTGCACATTAAACGGGTAGTCTGCACACTACCCGCTTGGGCGGTTAATGTGGATGGAATGCATACAAGTGGGGGAAACCGTTGATCTAAAGACAGAATGATATCGCCAACGTCTGTTCTTTCATTTACCACAACTTGTGATTCCTCAGATGGCCTCATTTCATGAGTCGATTAGGCTAAAGGCCTATTGCAGATTTAAATATCAAAATATCGTAAAAAGATGAGTTGCAAGTTCGTTCCATTCACATTAACCGCCCAAGCGGGTAATGTGCAGACTACCCGGTTAATGTGCAGATAACCCATTCTGGCGGGTAATCTGCACATTAACCGGGTAGTTTGCACATTAACCGTTTTTTTCAAATTACCCGTAACATATATATATATATATATATATATATATATACACACACACACACACACACACACATATGTATATATATATATACACACACACATATGTATATAAATATATATGTGTATATATATATGTGTGTGTGTGTGTGTATATACACACATTATGTATACACACATATATTAAACATTCGTGTTAAATGAAAAAGGCAACATTAACTGTGAGTCTCAAATTATACAAGTTAGAGAATATAGATAAAGTTAAACCGTAACGTTACCCTGTAGTCTTAGTGCCTTGGCTAGCTACTTCGGCTAGTTAGTCAAGTTCACTATGTCCAGATAAATACATCCGTAGGATTCTTTTGGGGATAAGGTAAACTATACATTTTTGAAAACTTCAAAGTGTCACAAATCAGAAAATGCATGATGGCATTTTTTTAGATCGCAATATGGCGTCCATCTTGGACTTTTAAAAATGGCGACTTTTAGTATATTTGCCACTTAGTATATGATAATATATTTGCCACTTATTAGCTGTTTTGAATAGGACATACAATGAAATGGCCTACACTGCTTTGAAATGTTCATATTAACATTGGAAACTTATATATAACATTTTTGGACCAGTTGCCATGGCAACAAATGGGCAATGTTAGCTCAATGCTAGCTTTTCACAGCTCGACTTCTAGGTTACCCAAATTCAAGATTCCACTGGCTAAATCTACATTTTTGGGCAAATGAAATCTGATGGTACTAATAAGAAATCAGTACATCCCATATGAATCCAGGTATGTTGCTTTATGTGTGTATTAAGACGTATGTCCAAGCTAATGCTAGCATTAGAAGTATGTCCAACCTAATGCTAGCAAATGTAGGCTAGGCTACTGTGTTAACCCAGATTTTTTTTCAGAAGCAGCAAAATGATGACAATTTTGAATCAATGATTTCTTATTTAGGAAGTAGGTGTCTACAAAGCAGGGTAATGTAGGCCTACAGTGTCAGGCTGTGTACATCTCGGATTCAGGTATGTTGTTTTATGTGTGTAGACATTCAGCATGTCCAAGTTAATGCTAGCTTTGCAAATGTGTCTACTGCCTAGTCCCTGGATCCATTTTTAATAAAATAATTTTGTAATCAATATTTTGTGAGAAATAATTGTCCATTTATTCAGGAAGTAGCTTTGTAAGCAGGAAAATGTACAGCAAGCCAGGCTGTACCCAGACAGTGCAATGTAGTACCCCAATGTAACTTCACATCAGTATTTGCAGGTAAGCTAAGAGGGACATCAAAAATAATGATATTGTATGTGTACTATTGGTGGTTTTATATTAATGGGTGGTGTTTTCACTTTATTATTGTAGACCTGCATCAGAGTAACATGAGCAAGAAGCTTCAGCTTCGTCAGCTTGGGGCAAAGAGCCAGTGTCAGGACAGATTTGACTAGGAGCTGTGCATTCTCTGTCAATCTGATGATAAAAGGGAAGGACACCTGGTATTAGAGCCTAGAGTAGATTCCTACCAGAAAATAATAGACACAGTAAAGAAGAGAGCAAGCTTGAATGATAGATACTATGTTGAAATGCAAAGGAGGTTCAAGGATATCAAAGTAGAAGCACTATGGGAAAACAATGCATTTTGGCACCGCAGCTGTTACGTGGAGGCAACTCACAAGAAACTCATTCAGAGAGCCCGAGACTGGTATGAAAAAGCACTATGCACTGAGTCATATCCTGACTCAGACGTGGAAGAAAAGAAAAAACGTGGAAGGAAGAGAGACAGCACTTAGCTGGATGAACTGGGATCATCTGGTCAGTCATCCCCATTCACACGGTCATGTACAGTGCCACTGACCAAGGACTTGTGCTTTTTTTGTCATGAAAACAATGAGGAGCAGTTGTTCAAAGTATGCACAGAAAATGCTGGAAAAGCTCTCAAAGCTGCAGTAGATAAGTCTCTAAACCCAGCATTCAAAACAAGACTGAACACATCTATCTCACCAACAGATGCCCACGCAGTAGATGTTAGGTATCATAGATCTTGTTGGAGAAAACATGTATTGCACGTCACACGAGATGAAGGTGACAAAAAGAGTCCAGCTGAAGTCCATCCCCAGCAAAAGGCATGTCTGGTTGACCTGATCAACTTTGTTGATGTGCAAACTAAAAATAAAGCCTACCTCGCAATAGATGACATTGAAACAACATACAGGAGTATGCTTGGAGCAGAAGGCATTGAAAACCATGTCCCGGCATTCAGCCGAAAATGGCTGAAAGAAAAAATACTTGCCGAACTACCCAATGTGAAGTCTGTCCTGCAAATAAGCAGAGCAAAGCCAGCAGTCTTGTACTCCCCAGCTGCATGCGAGGAAGACATGGTGCACTCTGTTCTCACAAGTCATGAAAATGGTATGGACGATATTAAGACCATCTTTAAAACAGCACAGATAGTGCGCAAGAGTATTGCTGAGTTCAAGAAGGAAAAACCAGCAAATGTCATCCCAGTTTCAAGTGACACTAATGATGTTCCAAGTGTATTGTACAATTTGATCCGCTGGATTATCGTAGGTCCTGTGGCTGAGCTAGAAACTGAAATGAAGACTAGAGTCATCAACAGAAGCGCACTCACAATGAGCCAAAACATCCTCTATGGATTCAAGTCCAACAGACAGGTGAAATGGAAGCCAATCAGAGATTCGGCAACCTTCAGGCCTCGACATGCAAGAGAAAACCCTCAAGTCTTGGGGCTGGCCCTGACCGTGCATCACGACACACGAAACAAAAAGTTGATGGGTCTTCTAAATGCACAGGGCTATTGTGTCTCGTATCACCACACCTTGCTTTTGGAAACTGCTCTTGCAAATGCTGTGGTCGAAAACACCAAACACTTTCAAGGCCTGTACGTACCCCCCTTTCTGAAGAAGGGAACGTTTGTCTTCTTTGCTGCAGACAACACCGATTTTTCTGAAGACACTGCTAATGGCAAAGGCACCACTCATGGAACCATTGTGGCAGTATACCAGAAAGCCAATGCTCCCGGAGAACCAGTTGCCCCACCTCTGACCATTGGTGATGCAAAAAGTCTGTCGGTCACGCCATACCATGTACAGATGATGCATTGTGACAAGCCCAAACCACAACCCATCAAACGGACAAACCACTTTGCAATCAACAAAGATGGCATCTCTGGACACTATCAGCTGACTCAACTAGGATGGATAGTTGCTCATGCAGTATCCAGGCAGAAGATGGGAGAGAACCCCAGCATGGTTCCTTGTTGGGCAGGCTACAACTCACTGCTGTCCTCAGGTCTGCCGGTCACTCAGATTGGATGTCTACCACTGCTTCCAGAGGTGGCCCATGAATGGTCAACCCTGCTCACCATCATAAAGCAGGCAAGTGAGCTAAGGCGCCTGGTAGTTGGCGAAGAACACCCAACGGTCATCTCATTTGACATGGCACTCTATGAGAAGGTTGTGCAGTTGTTGGATGTCAGGCCTGACTTGAAGCACACTGTTGTCCCCAGACTTGGAGAACTGCAAGCTGTCATGGCTGTTCTGAGATCTCTTGGAACATCCATAGAGAATTCAGGCATAGATGATGCCTGGATAGAGGCCGACGTCTATGGCGCAGCAACAACTAGACAGATCCTGAAGTGTGCACACTACAAACCTTCTCTAGAGGCCCACATCTATTGATATATTACTCTCTATGAACTGGTGCTGGAGGAGTTCTTTCGAGAAAACCCACAGATGAAAGAAGACTGCTGGAAGGCAACAGAGCAAGTGGAAGCAGTCTGTTCTGTGGAGAACAAATCTACAAAGGCTGAATCTGCCAAGCAGGCCAATGCTACACTTCTAAATGTCTTTGCTACTGCAGAGTTAGTCAAAGCATTCAACGAATGGAAACCACAAAAAAGCCAAAATGCCATGTTCAGATCTATTATGAATTACCTACACCAAGTTGAGACAGTCCTGTCCTTTGTAGCTGCGTCTAGGAATGCTGATCTGACACTCCATCTGCAAGCTGCAGAAGAACTGAGTACCCTGTTCTTTGCCTTTGACCAGATCAAGTACAAACGACTCTGGCCCAGGTACATTGCTGACATGCATGACCTCAAAAACCAACCATCCTGAGACCTGGAAGGAGCTTGGAACAGGTAATCTGTCAGTCACCCGAAGTGACATTCCATTTGTGTCCATAGGTGCAGACCATGCATGCGAACACCTCAATAAGCAGATGAAGGTCGCCTTTGGACTAATCAGAATCTCCAACAACGCCAACGCTAGACAGAGATTCTTCATGGCCACACCCGAAATATCATCCATGTCAAGAGAGTTCAAGAGTCAGTTTGATATCAGAACATCTGGCAAGAATACAGAACATCCTGGACTAGAACCGAGTAAGATCAGAGGCGATCAAGAGGCCATTGACAAAATCAAGGCTGCAATATTGAGTCATGGCAAGCCAGTTACTGTGGAGGGAGATGCGTTGTACAACATGATCACTCATGCCTATGTCCCACAAGAGTATGTCTCACAGATCTTGGACATCAATGACACTGGGCAGAAACTGTACAAAGACTGTGTGTCAGAGAATCAATGGAGGCATCAGCCTCTGGGCACCAGTCAAAAAAGAAAACAACAAAATGTGCATGTCCGGCAACAAAAGGTCCACTGTGAAAATCAGAGACAAAGCAATTGATCTGAAGGAGACCAAAGATCTGTATGGCAGACTGCTGGTCCTTGCCCGGTCAAACAGACATATTGACCAGAAACAGGCTGTTGGCAACTATGAGTTCACACAGACACCAAGAGCGCTCTTTGCCCCTAATGGGGATATACTGCCATGCACTGATAAGTCAAAGTTGATTCACCTCCTAGAAAAGCTGGCAAAGGAAAACAAAGCAGATCAGGACCACACAGAAACTGGAGGCAAAGAGCTGACACATGAAGACACAGCAGATCAGGAACTACACGCTGAAGGTGAGAAATTGGCAAAGGAAGTCACAGCAGATCAGAATCGAGATCAAGTACAAGCAGCAGGTGAAGCTCCAATGGCTACTGAAACTGTAGGATCCAGTTGCAAGATTGCACTTGTGGATGGCATGGTTGTTGTCCAGAAGCTGACAAAGAAGCCACCAACAGTGATCACAATCTAAAGATTTAAGTGTATGGTTCTTCGGTAGACTAATGTCCCTAACCAGAGACTATGATGAGGTGATTCTAGTGTTTGACACCTACAAGGCTGATTCTTTGAAGCGCATCACAAGGGAGAAAAGAAGACAAGGAAAGGATCCAATCCAGTACCAAATCAGAGATGACACAAGCATCAAGAACATTCCAATGAGCCACTTACTATCTCATGACCAAACAAAGGCTGATCTCAGAGTATCTGGCATCAAAGACCATTGAATACAGCAAAGATTCCCCCAAGCTGGTCATTGCTTCTGCAGCAGGACACACTGAGAGCAACAGTCAATTGCACTTTGAAGACAACAACCATGAAGAAGCAGACACTTTGTTAATCTACCATGCAGTTCTCGCTTCACGTCGCAACCTATCCAATGCACAGCTCATGTTCTTCTCCCCAGACACAGATGTACTTGTGTTGGTTGTTGCACATTATGAAATCCTGCTGAAAAATACTTGTGTTCAATGGCATCTGGGATTGTGGAAGTGAAGCCAATATGGAATGCTCTAGGTGCAGATCGAGCAAAAGCTTTGCCTGCCTTTCATGCATTTACAGGAGCAGATAACACAGGGCGCTTTTCTAGAATAGGCAACGCTACCTGGTTCAACATCTACCTCAAAGCAGATGATGATGTCCTCAAGGCTCTTCAAATGCTGTCTACAACCAACAAAGTGTCAGAAGATGTGTATTCCACGTTAGCAAGATTTGTATGCAGAGTATACTCACCTAAGGGGATCCAAATTGAGAACATTCCTGAACTAAGATGGCACCTTTTCTGCAAGCACATGGCAGAAAGTGAAAAGCTTCCGCCCACGCTTAGTGCCCTCAAGCAACATGTGCTGAGAGCCCACATCCAGGCCAGAGTGTGGGGTCAGGCAGCCGTTGCCCGGCAAGAGTTCCTTGATCCACTGGTGAATGGCTACTAGAAGGACAAGGATGATAGCCTGAAAGCAGTGACAACTGAGCTCCTTCCATCACCAGAGGCCATCATTGAGATGGTCAGGTGTCAGTGCAGAATAGACTGTTTATCACGCAGATGTTCTTGCCAGTCAGTGGCACTCCCCTGCACAGAGCTCTGTCAGTGTAGCTCTGACTGTCAAAATGAAGAGGACTGTCATGAATTTGCATATGCAAGTGACAATGAGTGAGTGGGTGAGGACAGAGACTGCCTGCTTTATGTTATTATTGGACTTTTTGTTTGAGTTTTTATTGGACTTTTTTGTTATATATATGACCAAACTTGTATTATGAGCTAAGTTTTTGATTAAAGGGCCCTCACCTGTTAAGTTGTCTCCTGTTCTCTTGAGAGTTGTTTTAAAGTTTTTGTGAAATATCTTGTATGTTTTGGAAGTTATACTTTAGGCCTACATATCAAGATTACCAGAAAAGTCCCATTGATGATGATAGTTCGCCACCCATACATGTCTCGTTGATACTGTAATGCGCTCCATTGGATTCCTCATCTCAAAAAATGAAGATTTGACCACTGCAAACCTAATTTTAGGTGATCTAGGAGGCGAGAGATTGAGAAATTCATTGTTGAAAGTAGCCATTTTTAAAGATCCAAGATGGCTGCCATACTGACATTTAAAAAAATGCCATCAAGTATTTTCTGATTTGTTACACTATAAGGTTTCCAAAAATATATAGTTTACCTAATCCCCAAAAAAATCCTACAAAATTACATAATGAACCAGACTAAGTTGTTGGCACTTAGCCACTAATATCAATTAGCCGCCAATACCAGTTAGCCGCAAATATATTCGAGTTTATCAACATCTTACTGTACATTGTCCTGAAGCTTTACATTCTTCCTGATATAATCCATTGCCTTAGATGGGTCTTCGAACCGCTTTTCTTGGCCGGACGATCAAGTGATACGAAGCACCGCCGGGAACAGGATCCAAACTTAATGCCCTGGCAGCTCCGGAGGAGCTGCTTAGCTTCGGAGAAGGCCGCTCTCTATCCGCCACCGCCGCGGTGTAATCCGGGAAGCTGCTCACTCTCTTGCCGTGCAGGGTCAACGGAGCTGAACCGGCAGCTTTGCGGAAAACCTCCTCTCTCTCTCTCTCTCTCTCTGAGAAATAAGGAAACTTCACCATGATGATCCTGGGGGGTTCTCCTTCATTGGGTGAGTGCTACAGGCTAAGGTGAGCCCAGTCTAGGGTCGGGGTGAAGCTGAGGTTTAGTAACTCCTTTAGTAGTTTAGCAATAGTAATAGTAGGTGGCTGGCCTCCGCTGTTCTTGAATCCCTGTTTTATCCCAACAATGCGTGCATTACACCGGTGTTGTCATCCCTCCAGATCATCTACCTTCTGGCGTAGCATAGCGACTTCAGATTTTAGCTGGCCGATGTTCTCCATATTCGTCGTCTTGTCTGAGTATGTATTCAGGCCATCCTCCACATCTTTCAGACGGGTCTCTTGTTTCGACATGTCGTCCTTTATAGTCTATTTTTGCATTCAGGTCCTGTGGGGATGAATCTGTCCGTACTAAGATCTTGCTCTCACTGCTTGCGATTGCAGCCATCACCCTAGATAAATCTGTAGACTCTTCGCCCGGGGCCTTCACAGAGCCCAAGGCTTTAGTGGCCTGGTCACTGCTGGATTTGTTTTTTCCCATCACGTCTTCTAAATGGTCGATATATGGTCCGGTGTGCTGGCGGTTCGGTATCGTGTGTGTTAAACCTAATTTATCTGTGGTTGATCTTAAAATTTATAATATTAATGAAAGGTTCACCCTGATCAGGATCCCAATATAAAGATGTCCTCACATGTTACTGCTCACCATGTTTCTATGTTTCTGACCGCATGTGGTGATCCCTCTGGATGCGATAATTCAGGCAGGAGGTATGAGACAGGCTATTTTTGGTGCACCTTTTCTAGCCCCTTCCCCAGGTGGGGTGAGCAGGGTGGATTTTAAAGAGGGCTGCTCAGTTGTGGTGCAGCTACCGAAGGGCTTTTTATATGTCGTTCCAAGAGCCCAGTGACTGAATCTAGAACCCACTGCCTGATGTGCCAGCTCATGACTAGGGCCTTCCAGATCTCATAATCCTGCCCCCATCACCACTTGCCTGCCACCATAGCACTTAATCCGGGATATTAGGGTAGATTCCCTTTATGGAGGACACCTGTGCATGACTTTTTTTTAATATCGGGAGACTGATGCACAGACAGCCACCACACAGTCCTTGAAAGATCTGGGTCAGGATCCAGAGGCATGGAGTCCAAGACGACTGGGGGCCTATTTCTGCGGCAGCGTTTATCCACCTTCCCAGCCATTGTTATACGTCCCTAAAGTCAGCCATCATCCTCTGACTGTTCCATCGTTGAGGTCTTGGTTGGATTGCTCTTTGTCAGGGACCTCCCCCTTGACTTTACCACCATGGGTGACCCTACCAGAAGCACAACCCTGTTGGCTCTGCTGTACTTCTTGTCGGCAGAACTGTCAGCGGCAATATTGAAGAGAAATGATAGAATTAGGGGTATAGTGTTTCCAGGAGGTCAGTTGAGTTTAGTTTATCATGCAGATGACACGACAGTCACAGTAAGGGACAGCGAAAGTGTAGTTGAGGTATTAGATACAAACCCCAATTCCAGTGAAGTTGGGACGTTGTGTAAAACGTAAATAAAAACAGAATACAATGATTTGCAAATTCTTTTCAACCTATATTCAATTGAATACGCTACAGAGACAAGATATTTAATGTTCAAACTGATAAACTTTATTGGTTTTTTTTGCAAATATTCACTCATTTTGAATTTGATGCCTGCCACAGGTTCCAAAAAAGCTGGGACAGTGGTATGTTTACCACTGTGTTACATCACCTTTCCTTTTAACAACACTCAATAGGCGTTTGGGAACTGAGGACACTAATTGTTGAAGCTTTGTAGGTGGAATTTTTCCCCATTCTTGCGTGATGTACGACTTAAGTTGCTCAACAGTCCAGGGTCTCCATTGTCATATTTTGCGCTTCATAATGCACCACACATTTTCAATGGGAGACAGGTCTGGACTGCAGGCAGGCCAGTCTAGTACCTGCACTCTTTTACTACGAAGCCACGCTGTTGTAACACGTGCAGAATATGGCTTGGCATTGTCTTGTTGAAATAAGCAGGGACGTCCCTGAAAAAGACGTCGCTTGGATGGCAGTATATGTTGCTCCAAAACCTGTATGTACCTTTCAGCATTAATGGTGCCTTCAAAGATGTGCAAGTTACCCATGATGCCATGGGCACTAACACACCCCCATACCATCACAGATGCTGGCTTTTGAACTTTGCGCTGATAACAATCTGTATGGTCCTTTTCCTCTTTAGCCCGGAGGACACGACGTCCATGATTTCCAAAAACAATTTGAAATGTGGACTCGTCAGACCACAGCACACTTTTCCACTTTGTGTCAGTCCATCTCAGATGAGCTCGGGCCCAGAGAAGCCGGCGGCGTTTCTGGGTGTTGTTGATATATGGCTTTCGCTTTGCATGGTAGAGTTTTAACTCGCACTTGTAGATGTAGCGACGAACTGTGTTAACTGACAATGGTTTTCCCAAGTGTTCCTGAGCCCACGTGGTAATATCCTTTACAGAATGATATCGGTTTTAGATGCAGTGCCTCCTGAGGGATCGAAGGTCACGGGCATTCAATGTTGGTTTTCGGCCTTGCCGCTGACGTGCAGAGATTTCTCTGGATTCTCTGAATCTTTTGATGATATTATGGACTGTAGATGATGAAATCCCTAAATTCCTTGCAATTGTCCATTGAGAAACGTTCTTCTTAAACTGTTGGACTATTTGCTCATGCAGTTGTTCACAAAGTGGTGAACCTCGCCCCATCCTTGCTTGTGAACGACTGAGCCTTTCGGGATACTCCTTTTATACCCAATCATGAAACTCGCCTGTTTCCAATTAACCTGTTCACCTGTGGAATGTTCCAAACAGGTGTTTTTTGAGCATTCCTCAACTGTCCCAGTCTTTTGTTGCCCCTGTCCCAGCTTCTTTGAAACGTGTTGCAGGCATCAAATTCAAAATGAGTGAATATTTGCAAAAAACAATAAAGTTTATCAGTTTGAGTATTAAATATCTTTTCTTTGTAGTGTATTCAATTGAATATAGGTCGAAAAGGATTTGCAAATCATTGTATTCTGTTGTTATTCACATTTTACACAACGTCCCAACTTCATTGGAATTGGGGTTTGTAGTTTAGAGCTGTATGGTAGGGCATTAGGGGCTAAAGTAAATATAGATAATTCTGAAGTTATGCCTATAGGGGCAGGTAGAAAAGATTTAGGACTAGGATTAAAAGATAAGAATGATTATTTCAGGGTGTTAGGTGTGCATTTAGGGATTGAGGATGAAGAAGGGGGAGAGATACAGTATGAAGAGATATTGAATAAGTTTAGGAAGACATTGGGGTTTTGGAAAATTAGAGGGTTGAAGCTGAAAGGGAAGGTGGTGGTTGTGAATGGACTAGTTATGAGTATGCTTGTGTATGTAATGAATGTGTTGGATGTGCCTGAGAGTATTGAAAGAGGTGGAAAGAATTGTGAGTTTCTGTGGGATGGGAAGGGAGTTAGGATAGCAAGGGAGGTGATGGAAAACGAGTATGAAGATGGTGGGTCGAAGTTAATCAATTTAGGGGTGAAAAAGAAAGTACTTGGGGCAAAAATGATGGTAAGATATTTAAGAAACAAGAGGGTATGTAAGATGTTTTCAAGGGAGGCAATTTATAAATGTGGAGGGTGTGGGGAGAGTGGCGTGTATATGCACATGAAGAAATGTATGCTGAGTGGAGTGTCTGAGTTTTACAAGGAGGTGCTGGAAGCGTGGGGAGAGTGTGAAATGTGTGCAGTATTAATGTAAGAATGTGAAGCAGGTGTGGGAACAACCAGTATTTTTAAATCCAAAAACTACAGTTGAAGGGAACACAATTTGCAACAGGGTGATTTGGAGAGCGGGGTTTATAAAGATCAGGGATCTAGTGTATGAATATGTACCAGGGTTTATGAGGGCAAAGGTACTGATAGATGAAATGAGGGGAAGGGGTGATGGAATGTGGTTGGGAATTGCGGACAGGATATTTGGAAAGATCAAGGGAGGGATGCCAAGAGAATGGGTCAGTATGATTGAGATAGAGGCTGTGTTGAATGAGTAATGAGAGATAGAAATGTATGTGGGAGAAGGAGAGAGGAGAGTGAGTCTGATGAGTGTGAAAACGAGAGTGATGTGTAGATGTTTAAGAGGGGAAGAAGTGAGAAGACCTGCTGCGGAGAAAGTGTGGGAGAGGGTTATGAATGAGATGGATGTAGGGAGGAAATCTGAGAGAGAAGTGGAACAGTGGTGAATGTGAGAATTTTGCATTTTTATTAAGACACAATAGGGTGTTCAGTAATTTAATACTCAGTAAGTTTGATGTGAATGTGAAGAAAGAATGTGATGTATGTGGTGTGGGCAGAGTTGTGGACTCGAGTCACATGACTTGGACTCGAGTGTGACTCGAGTCACAAATTTGATGACTTGCGACTTAACTTGCCAAAATGAAAATTACTTGAGACTTGACATCTATGACTTGGACTTGAGCTGGATGACTTGAGAGAATTGTTTGAGTGTTTTCTCAATGTTTATGCGGGATGCATCTCTCTCGTATTTTATTTATTTTATTTTGTAATCATTCTTCATTTCCAGTGCGCACACAATTACCTACGCACAGGCATGGCGTAGGGCCAATCAAACGTTTAGATGGGCGGGAAAACAAAAATACTCAAATCTAATTGGAGGTACCTTCATGCTACTCAAAAACTAACGTCAGCTCTATTCAACATGAGAGTAGAGAGAGTTTGCAATCATGGCAAGTGCGGCTGCTGGAACGATTCCAAAAATAATTATTTACGGCTATAAGAACTTCGAAGTTGTTGGGAAGAAAAGGACTGCCGTTTGTAAAACATGTGCAGCAAAATTATCAGATGGGATTTCAACAACGTTAAACTTTGTGCGTCATCTGAAAAGCCACAAAGAGAAGTAAGTTTGTTTGCTAGCCTACAGGTACAGTAGCGTGTGAGTGGTCAGACACACACACAGACCCAATCTGCCCGTTTGGAATACGCCAGCCAGGCTATATCGCCTGAACATCGTCCCAATCTCATCTCAAAAATACAATTGAACGTACTGTTCTGTTTCAGAACACCTAACAGCGAATATTCAATTATGTTGGCCCAGTGGGCAAACGATGTCTGGGCGATGTAGCAGTCACCGGAATGAATTAGCATACCCCCTGCTGTCCCCTGATAATTAGCTAATCAAACACTGTTTCAGTGCATGGTTTCATGTATCATACTATAATATAATATGATATAGTTTTAAATATGGGTAATATAATGCGGTTCTCGAGAAAATCAGCCCATTCCGAACGGGCACTGAACTAGTGGTATTCAATCGTGATTATGTTTACACTGTTTTTAATTGAGCATTTAGACTTGATGCTACGAATTATGTGCTACCGACAACTCCTGCCGAGGGACTACGGATGCAAATTAGCTAAAAGCTAATTCTGGTGCAATATAGTTATTGTGCATTGTCCCTGTCAAATAAATAAAAAATATTAAAGTATCTCCATGATTCAAATTAATCTAGTTATATAATATCTTTAGAAAGATTTTTCTCCATTTAATTATAAATATTTATAAATACATTTACTTGTTTCATGAAACCAAAATTAATACCTATAATTTCCTATATTACAACACTTTTTGTATGGCACAATGGCAATTGAAATAATGCTCAGAGCATGACACACAGTGCACTGCACCCAATATGAAACATAGCCTACTAAGCATAGGCTTAGATTAGAGCCATGGGGTAGTAGGTTATTTCACAAAGCTGGCTAACTAGGCAAGCCTCACTTCTGCGCAGAGTGAACTCCGGAACAGCTCTTTTTACTTCAATCCATGTTCCAGATCTGAACGGTTTCCAGGGTTTACTTTGCGCAGATGTCAGGCATACTCAGTTAGCCAGCTTTGTGAAATACTCCCTTGTGTCTAGTCCAGTGGTTCTAAAACCTTCATGGCTGTGACCAAAAATAAACGCCTATATATTTTAATGTACGCTTATTAAGTACACATCGTCACGTACATCGGTACTTAATAAGCGTACATAAGTAGGGTGCGCCTTTCGTCACACACAGCCCGTATTTATTGAATTACACCAACAGCACCCCTGATTCCACTAATCTAGGGAGTCAAATAATTAAAGGTAGGGAAGGCTATTTTTTTTAGAAGCACTTTTTGTTATATTTTTTGCAATTCTCTTTACATCCCAACAGCAATCAATAAATAAAATGCTCCGACACTAAATTAAAAAAATAAAAAGAGCAATCTGTGGAAGTCGCAGGACCATTATAAACCCACCCAATCATTTTAAGGTGTCCGGTTAAAATGATTGGATGGCCTACCTGCCTGTCAACCTATCTACCTCCAGCAGTAGGCTAGTCAGGCAGTGCTTGTTTGCGTGTTTTGGAGGAGTGGCTTTGGAGGGAGGCGATAAAGTCCTAGCCAACTTGATATTTTGCAAGTGCAATGAATTGTAGGTCGAACTAGACAAGCAGTGAGAGTGTTTGTTTATTGTGTATTGGAATGATCAATATGTTTTGTATTGTTATTAAGAGTTGTGCGCTCATTTGTGATTTAGAGTGTGCCTTTTATTATTTCTTAAATGTAAAACAAAATCCAACTGTTGTCCAAATTTGAACACAATAAAATAACAATTATTTCTAACATTATCTGTGGTTTATTTATGTACTATTGTAATGAAACAATTTAATATTACCTGAATTTAAAAAAAATGTGTTAAATTGGTACAAAACACCCTACATTTGAGACTTGATGACTTGACACCTGAAATGAGGGACTTGTGACTTGACTTGACCTGAGCTCGGTGACTTGGGACTTGACTTGAGACTTGCCCGTCATGACTTGGGACTTGACTTGAGACTTGAAGGTTAAGACTTGAGACTTACTTATGACTTGCATAACGGTGACTTGGTCACAACTCTGCGTGTGGGAGTGGAAGCATTTGTGCATGAGTGTGTTGAGTGTTGTGAGCTGGAGGGACACATGTTGAAAATGAAGGAATTAATAAGTAGATGTTGGAGAAGTGGTTTGTTGACAGAATGGAATGGAGAGAATTGTGGTTGTTTGGGGTGGCTGGCAAAGTGAATGGATGTAATGTTAATTTATTAAATTATGTTTTAAGCCATGCAAGGTTTGCTGTCAAGCTAAGGAGGAATATAGCCCATTATGAAAAGAGGAAAGCTGAGGTGTGAAATATTTTTAGGAGTATAATGGAAAGAGATGTTAATATGTTGTGTGGTTATGTTAGAGAAGAAAAGTTTGTTGGTGGATTTGTGGAGGGGAGCACTTTTATTGTCATTGGGGAAGGAGGGAGGGTAATGTTGGATTTCAGTTAAACAGTATACTGTGTGTGATATATGTGTATTTTTGTTTGATTTCTTTGATTTGGCAGGGGGTCTGTAGGCTGGAAGCCATGCCAAGGCCTACAGCTTACCTCACTATGTTCTGTCTTGTCTACGTGTGTTGTAATTTTTAATTCTTATCCTCTGATTCTGTAGAGTTCGATGTGTTGTGCGATATTTTGTTTCCCTATTGGTTTCATATATTTATGTTGTAATTTGAATGTTTTTTTTTATAAAAGAGAGAGAGAAAAAAACTGAAAACAGAAGCATAGCTCCACACAGCATTGCTCTCGGGATCTCAGGGCCATGCAAGCTTCTCCACCATGACAAGGTGACAATCCATGGAGAAGCATCACTCACTCACCCCGCTGGTGCAGTCCAGCCGACAAGTAACAGACTGACATTTTAGATGTGCCTTAAATGTATGGCATGGTCGCATGAATGGATTTACTTATAGAAACAAAAACTGAGAGGTGCTAATGTGTGTTAGCTTTAATGCAAAGCATTACATTTATTGAGACAACATACTTTAATGTCAGTTTTGAAGCATTTCATCATCTGACCCCATGAGCTAAATATGTGTTAGCGTTTCCACGTGAATTTACATGAATCAGTCCAGCATCTGCTCTGCTATGTTTGCTTTATTGAGTGTGGGCTGGGAATTCAGAAATAGCAACAGAACTGTGAATTAAGCCACCTCTTGCACTCTCTATCTCTCTTGCTCTCTCTTGCTGCCTCTCACTCTCTCTATCCCTTTTGCTCTCTCTCTCTCTATCTCTCTTGCTCTCTCTCGCTGCCTCTCACTCTCTCTATCCCTTTTGCTCTCTCTCTCTCTCTATCTCTCTTGCTCTCTCTCTGTCTGTCCCTCTCGCTCTATCTCTCTCGCTATCTCTTGCGCTCTCTATCGCTATTTCTCGGTCTCTCTATCTCTCTTGTTCTCTCTATATATCTTGCTCTCTCTCTTTCTCTTCCTCTGTTGTCTGTCTCGCAAATACATGTCTTTGTTGTGGTAATCACAGCAAAATAACTATAGATGAGCATTATGTAATGTGGTTATGTAATTGTTTATTTTTTCAGTCGGGCAGGAGAGATAAATATGAAACGCTAACATGGAAATATGGAATATGAAAATTCATTTACTTTTAGTGACGGAATGAAAACCCATTTACTTTTAGTTTCACCTCATTATAGTTGTTATACCCTTTGACTCATGGTACTTCTTTTGAGAATAAGCCATTAATGTTACATTACACACACACACACACACACACACACACACACACACAGGCATACATGACCAAAGGGAAAGTGAGGTCGTACCTCTATAAGTGGGTGCCAGTGAGCGATGGGCTTGCGGGGGTAGGTCAGCATCTCATTCCAGTGGTCTCGACCCAAACTTTCAGCATCGTTGCCCACCCTGCACACACCAATCACTTCATTGTGGCCTACCCTGTGAGGCAGAGAAAACTAAAATAAAACCTGGCTGACTGTGTAGTGGATAGCTTTGCTACTTCCAAATGGGTGATATGAGATACTGGTCTGTTAGTCTGTAACTGGTTCTGATTATTTACATACTGACTGAGATGCCAGTCAGCCAATTTATACAGTACTTAAGTTGACTTTTTCCCATTTTCAGAGTAATTTGATGGTTCAAAAGTTATATTATTGAATATAAATTTCAACATACTTGTTAATGATAGATAGATAAATAGATAGACAGACAGATAGATAGATAGATAGATAGATAGATAGATAGATAGATAGATAGATAGATAGATAGATAGATAGATAGATAGATAGAAAGAAAAGAAAACCAACCGATCATAGTCCATGACAGCTATAAACAGGCTGATTTGATCAATGTTCTCAGGTGGAACGTCAAACACTATGGCTTCATTGTAGACAGGGTTCAGAGTGTTACGCTTGGTCGATGTCTTCCTCTTCTTTAGCCTCCGCCCATCACACATCAGCGACACTTTAACATATGGATCTGGAGAAGGATGTCATGGAATATTTGATCTGTTTTTTTGTTTGTTTTTGACAGTTTGCACCAGGATTACTTGCACTTGATCAACATGGTGAGCCTAACGATTAAATTATACAGCAAATGAGTTTTGGGCTGTGGGTTAAAAAAACAAAAGCAGCAGACTGTGGTTCAATTTGGAATAATTTGATGACATGAATAGTTTACAATGAGCATCTCCACATATGGATATATTCTTCCATTTGTTTAATTGAGGAGATGAAGAGCTACCTGTGCATACTTGTGCATCTACCACCTATAAGTCTCTCAGCAAAGATATTGGATCATTTTTTCTTATATATAATCTATATATATATTTTATTTTATTTTTCCGCATTTTTCTCTCCAATTGTACTTGGCAAATTACCCCACTCTTCCGAGCCATCCTGGATCCAGTTCACTGAGCCACCCCCTCTGCTGATCCGGGGAGGGCTGCAGACTACCACATGCATCCTCCGATACATGTGGAGTCGCCAGCCGCTTCTTTTCACCTGACAGTGAGGAGTTTCACCAGGGGGGCGTAGCGTGTGGGAGGATCACACTATTCCCCCCCAGTTCCCCTCTCCCCCAACCCCCCCTCCCCGCCCCGACTGACCAGAGGAGGCACTAGTGCAGCAACCAGGACACATACCCACATCTGGCTTCCCATCCACAGACACAGCCAATTGTGTCTGTAGGGACACCCAACCAAGCCGGAGGTAACACGGGGATCCGAACTGCTGATCCCCATGTTGATGGGAAACGGAATAGACCGCTACGCTACCCGGACGCCCTACTTTTTTTTTTACCGTCAGCATTGGTTTTGTCTTTAACACTTTCAATTTATATACATATATATATCATTGAATTCAGTCACTCTAATATGGACCAACACTTTTGATTTGCATCTATATACTACTGCTTGACTTGAGAGTTACACTGAAGAAAGTATAAGACTAATTCAGGCAAGTACAACTTGATTCCAGCTAAGGTATTATGTGCAACTGATGTCTGCTGAAGTTTATTGCTGACCCATCTCTCAGTGCAAACATTACATTCAGATCATACACACCTGAAGCGCCAGTGATATCCATGGCTTTGAGATTCCTGGCTTTGATCATGGTAATGGTGAGTCTGCCAGCCGTGGGGAGATAACACAATGAGAACATCAGCTCTCCAAGATCAACATTGTCCTGCAAAACAACAGAGTATAAGGAGCATATTTACAAGCGGGTGGTAATTTAAAGGCGAATCTCAATTTGCAATAATTTCACGTTTGGCCGGATGAGTCAAATAAAGGTTGGGAAGAATCTAGTCAGGATCATGGGATTTTGAGTCAACCATGTGCAACATTTATGTTAACATCACACAATAAAACAACATAAGCATGATTGATAGTATTTTCCTGAATTACTCAGAGGTGGAGTGAGTTAGATAAAGTGAGTTGGATGAAGTGGTGGAGAGTGTTCTCAAGGAGGAGAGAGTGGTAAATGGAGTGGACTTCAATGGGCATGTTGGTGAAGGGAACAGAGGTGATGAGGTGATGAGCAGGTAAAAGGAATATGAAAGGACAGATGTTGGGTTTTGCGAAAAGGATGAAAATGGCTGTGGTGAATACATATTTCAAGAAGAGGGAGGAACACAGAGTGACGTATAAGAGCGGAGGAAAGTGCACACAGGTGGACTATATTTTATGCAGGAGGTGTGATCTGAAAGGGATTGGAGACTGCAAGGTGGTGACGGGAGAATGTAGCTAGACGGCATCGGATAGTCGTCTGTAGGATGACTTTGGAGATCAAGAAGAAGAGAGTGAAGGCAGAGCTAAGGATCAAATGGTAAAAGTTGAAGAAGGAAGACTGTTTGTGTGCAGTTCAGGGAGGAGTTAAGACAGGCCCTAGGTGGTAGTGAAGAGTTGCCAGATGGCTGGGCAACTACTGCAGAAATAGTGAGGGAGACAGCTAGGAAGGTACTCGGTGTGTCATCTGGACAGAGGAAGGAAGACAAGGAGACTTGGTGGTGGAATGAGGAAGTGCAGCAAAGTATACAAAGGAAGACGTTGGTGAAGAAGTGGGATAGACAGAGAGATGGAGAAAGTAGAGAGGAGTACAAGGAGATGCAACATAAGGTGAAGAGAGAGGTGGCAAAGGAAAAAGTGTATGGTGAGTTATATGAGAGGTTGGAAACCAAGGAAGGAGAAAAGGACTTGTACTGATTGGTTAGACAGAGGGAGCAAGCTGGGAAGGATGTGCAGCAGATTAGGGTGATGAAGGATAGAGAGGGAAATGTGCTAACAAGCGAGAGTGTGTTGAGAAGGTGGAAGGAGTACTTTGAACAGCTGATGAATGAAGAAAATGAGAGAGAAGGTTGGATGATGTGGGGATAGTGAATCAGGAGGTGTGGTAGATTACCAAGAAGGAAGTGAGGGCAGCTATGAAGAGGATGAAGAGTGTAGAAAAGCGGTGGGTCCAAATGACGTGCCTGTGGAGGTGTTTAAGAAAGTTGGCAGTGGAGTTTTTAACTAGATTGTTTAACACAATCCTGAAAAGTGAGAGGATGCCTGAGGAGTGGAGAAGAAGCATGCTGGTACAGATTTTCAAGAAGAAGGATGATGTGCATCCCGACCATGGAGGCTTTGGAAACTGTGAGGCAACGTTTGCTACGGGACGACACCCTCCACAATAGGACCAACCTCAGCCCAGACCAGATCTGCCAACTACTGGACCTTTGCCTGAATACTACATATTTCCAATTCAGGGGCCAGACAGAAACACGGCTGTGTAATGGGCTCACCAGTATTGCCCATTGTGGCCAACTTATATATGGAAGAGGTAGAACACAGGGCCCTGAACTCCTTCAGAGGAACACCTCCGAGCCACTGGTTCAGATATGTGGACGACACATGGGTCAAAATCCAAACACGAGGTGCAAGCATTTACCAAACACATCAACTCAGTGGACAAGAACATTAAGTTCAGAAGGGAAGACGTAAAGAACAATAGTTTGCCCTTCTTGGACTCTGATGTCCACATTGGGGAAGACAGGAGCCTCCACATTGGGGTTTACAGGAAACCTACACACGCAGACCAATATCTACTTTTCGACTCACAACACCCTCTGGAACACAAACTGGGCATCATCAGATCTCTGCAACACAGAGCTGACAATGTGCCCAGCAGCACTCAGGCCCAACGAGAAGAACACAAACACCTGAGGGGAGCTTTAAAAACCTGCGGCTACCCCAGTTGGACCTTTGTGAAAACTGCAACACGTTCCAAAAAGACCAACCAGGTGAGCGACAAGGAGAAAAGGAACAGAAGGAAGAGCACAGTCATCCCGTATGTTTCTGGGGTCTCCGAGAAACTCAGGAGAATTTGCAACAAACACCGCATCCCGGTATACTTCAAACCCAGCAACACATTCCGACAAAGACTGGTTCATCCCAAAGACCGTGTACCACACACCCAAAAAAGCAATCTGGTGTATGCTGTACAATGCAATGAGGATTGCACTGACCTATACATAGGAGAAACCAAAAAACCACTACACAAACGGACGGCCCAACACAGAAGGCCAAACTCCTCAGGACAAGACTCAGCAGTCTATCTACACCTAAAGGAGAAGACACACTCCTTCGAGGACAGCAACGTACACATTTTGGACAGAGAAGATAGATGGTTTGAAAGAGGGGTGAAGGAAGCCATATATGTGAAACTGGAAAAACCATCCCTCAACAGAGGAGGAGGTCTGCGACACCACCTATCTCCAACTTACAATGCCGTCCTTTCATCTCTACCCAAGAGACTCAAGAAGCCTAGCCTCCAAGAACAACAGTCGGTCAACAACGGCTCCAATGACTCTCATGACCACTGAATAATGAAGTCGAAATTAACACCCCCAACGACTGTCGCTGCTAAACAAATGCAAATCAATAGCTCCGATGGCGACGGGCGCGACCAAACATCGGTACACAAAAGAGCCACGCATATCAATATAGCTCCGATAACGACGGGCGTGGCCAAACATTGGTACACAAAAGAGCCACTCATATCTATAGCTCTGTTGGCGACAGGCGTTGGTAAACATCGGAACACAAAGAGCCATGGACATCTATAGCTCTGACAACGACTCCAAGAGGATAAATTTCTGAGTCTCATCACCAGCCAGTCAGGCTAGCTTGGTCTAGTCAGAAAGGCACGAACTGAGGAAGCCTCTTGGATGAGAGGCGAAACGTCTTCACGGATATATACCAAGTCTAGTTGCACTTGATTCAACTCCTTTGGATAAGGATGATGTGTAACTACAGAGGTATAAAGTTGATCAGCCACAGCATGACGACATGGGAAAGAGTAGTGGAATCTAGGTTAAGAGGACAGGTAATGATTAGCAAGCAGCAGTATGGTTTCATGCCATGAAAGAACGCTATAGATACGATGTTTGCTTTGAGAATGTTGATGGAGAACTATAGAGAACATTAGGTGTCTTTGTGGATTTAGAGAAAGCATATGATGGTGCCGAGAGAGGAGGTGTGGTATTGTATGAAGAAGTCAGGAGTGGCAGTGAAGTATGTAGGAGTGGTACAGGATATGTATGAGGGCAGTGTGACAGTGATGAGGTGTGCGGTTGGAATGACAGTTGGGTTCAAGGTGGAGGTGGGATTACATCAAGGATAGGCTCGGAGCCCTTTCTTGTTTGCAATGGTGTTGGACAGGTTGACGAACAAGATCAGGCAGAAGACTCCACGGACTATGATGTTTGCAGATGACATTGTGATCTGTAGCATGAGTAGGGTGTAGGTTGAGGAGAGCCTGGAGAGGTGGAGGTATGCGCTGGACAGAAGAGGAATGAAAGTCAGTAGGAGCAAGACGGAACACCTATGCGTGAATGAGAAGGAGGACAGTGGAATGGTGAGGATGCAAGGAGTAGAGGTGAAGAAGGCGAATGAGTTTAAATACTTGGAGTCAACTGTTCAAAGTAATGGGGAGTGTGGAAGAGAGGTGAAGAAGAGAGTGCAGGCAGGGTGGAGTGGGTGGAGAAGAGTGTCAGGAGTTATTTGCGACAGAAGGGTACCAGCAAGAGTTAAAGGAAAGTTAAAGGGAAGGTTTACAAGATGGTAGTGAGACCAGCTGTTTTGTATAGTTTGGAGACAGTTGCACTGATGAAAAGACAGGAGGTGGAGCTGGAGGTGGCAGAGTTGAAGATGCTAAGATTTACTTTGGGAGTGATGAAGGAGGACAGGATTAGGAATGAGTATATTAGAGGGATAGCTCAGGTTGGACGGTTTGGAGACAAAACAAGACAGGCAAGTTTGAGATGGCTTGGACATGTGTGGAGGAGAGATGCTGGGTATATTGGGAGAAGGATGCTGAATATGGAGCTGCCAGGGAGGGGGAAAAGAGGAAGGCCAAAGAGGAAGCTTATGGGTGTGTTGAGGGAGGACATGCAGGTGGCTGGTGTGACAGAGGAAGATGCAGAGGACAGTAAGAGATGGAAACAGATGATCCGCTGTGATGACCCCTGATGGGAGCAGCCGAAAGAAGAAGAAGAAAAATA
The DNA here is from genome assembly GCF_029633865.1 of Lampris incognitus. Classification (NCBI taxonomy): domain Eukaryota; kingdom Metazoa; phylum Chordata; class Actinopteri; order Lampriformes; family Lampridae; genus Lampris; species Lampris incognitus. The sequence goes on along the minus strand of NC_079216.1, from coordinate 22,658,367 downwards.
AGGAAAAAGTAGTAGTAGCAGTAATAGTCAAGTATCATTGAAAGATTTCTGGATCATTCTGACAGTAGTCTGAGATACAAAAATGAACATGTCTTGGGATCTGTCTTGACTCAGATTGACATGAGCTCAGTTATTATTTCTCTCACTGAGATGACTTGAAAAGTATTGTAACTTACAGTCAGTGACAGACAATACTTGTATCCTAAATAGCAATATCAAGTGAAAGGCAAAATTGGTTATCTCAATTATTTCGGGGCAACATAGTTGTTATTAGATGAGACATATAGGGTGAGGAGAGGAGACATACAGTGCACCCGGAAAGTATTCACACCCCTTCACTTTCCCCACATTTTGTTATGTTACAGCCTTATTCCAAAATGGATTGAATTCCTTTTTTTCCCTCATCAATCTACACACAATACCCCATAATGACAAAGTGAAAAAGGTTTTGTAGAAATCTTTGCAAATCTATTAAAAATAAAAAACTGAAATATTGCATGTACATAAGTATTCACACCCTTTACTCAGTACTTGGTTGAGGCACCCTTGGCAGTGATTATAGCCGGATGCACTATACAGCAAAGGTTTTGGGCTGGATCCAAATCCAGGACATCAAACTCAGGTTAGAGTCTAAATGGTAGACGATTATTTGGAGACCCTAGAAATCTGCTAAGTTACATCTGCAACATAATGCAGTGGCATGATTCATCACCAGTTATTTCATCACCTGCCGTTTGAGGTGCAGGGATTTGCATCATAGGTGTTTGAGCATTTCAGATGATTTGTAATTGCCTTTGATTATCCTGATTCCACTCTCAGTTAACAACTCTAAAGAAGGTTGGGAGATGTTTTTTTTGTTTTGATTTTTTTCTTTTATTTTGATATACCTTAATGATCCCCATGAGGAAATTATGCTCTGCTTTTAACCCATCCTAGCTGTATAGCTTGAAGCAGTGGGCAGCCACTGTGCAGCAGCACCTGGGGAACAACTCATACTCGTCTTGCCATGCATTGCTCAGGGGCACAGACAGCTGTATTAACCCTAACATGTCTGTCTTTTTGATGATGGGGGGAAATTGGAGCACCCGGAGAAAACCCACGCAGACACGGGTAGAACATGCAAGCTCCACACAGAGGACCACCTGGGATGACCCCAAGGTTGGACAACCCCAGGTTTTGAACCCAGGACCTTCTTGCTGTGAGGCGACAGCGCTAACCACTGTGCCGCCAGTTTTGTTTTCATGGTTAGCGCCACAGTACAGTTTTCCTATGAGCATGCCCCCCATTTTCAACACGCAACCCACACATTAGGCTGTCATCCCAATTAACGCCTCTGAAAATAAAGTGTGAGAGTGAACGGTGTGTTTTTTTTAGATACTGACACTGACAGGGTTTCTTGCATGAAAAATTATGGTTTAGATTTCGTTAACCTCAGCCATGTACCTTTCCTGCACACTGGCCTGACACAGCAGTCAGTGTCAGATGGAAAGACTTACATTTGGGAATCCTTAAATTAAATTACAGGTCCTCCATTTGAAAAAAAAAAACAACCTCCCATAGGATACTCACTTCACCAGAAACAAGATGCTAATTTTGAATTCATCTTGTAAAAAAAATTAAAAAAACACCCTGATGTATCGTTGTTGAATGATTCTCTCTTAATTCTGCGTGTACAATGGTTAAGAGACAGGACTACAGTGCTTCTGGAACTCAGAATCAGAATTAGAAAGATCACACATATTTTAAACACTGCGAAAGTGGCAGCAGGAAGTGTTCTCCCTGTGACACCACTCTGATGACGATGAGTCAATATACTGTGTTTGAGAGTCAAACGCACACATACACACACACACACACACACACACACACACACACACACACACACACACACACACAGATATTCACTAACTGTGTATCTGTCTCCCACACAAAGAAGCACAAAGAAGCACAGGTGAAAGTTGAGGTTATAGAATATCAGCGCACTAGTCGAGCCTGTGGTTCATATTATGGTCACTTGTGCTCCAGCCAATGAAATTAGACCAATGCACTAAAGGGCCCTGTAATGGATAGTGAGTGTGGACAGTCCATCTTCAGCAATTATGAAGTTAGCAGCCCAGTGCCCTGGGACCAGCTAGGCTGTGAGCTTCCTCCTGATGTGTGCTTAATAATCACTGGACGAGTCTAATAATCCCTGGATGAGTCTTAACTTGCCCACTCTCCTTCAACCTTTCTCTCTTTGAGAGATTAGATGGTCCCTTCAGAACATTCACACATGCACATATCTATATATTCATACATGGGCTACATTTTAACAAAATAAATAAATAAACAAGAGGTACTTGTCTAATGTTTTTTTTATGTTTTGGTAATAGTGATTTTTTTATTTTAATTAAAAAAAAACAATTTATGTAGCTGTTAAAACCTCTAGGTGTTGGAGTTTTCCTCAGCTGACTCAACGATCAGAGATGCTGTTGCGTCACAGTGAAGCCAGAGTCACTATAGAGTCGCTGAAGTGGCTGTCTGTCTGCGTGACTGAACATGGTGGAAGTAAGTACATTTCTCCCCGGGCTCAATTGCACTGAGCAGCTAAATACACCCTGGCAGAATCAGGCTAGGCCTGACTGGAGGATCAGCCTTCACTGCTAACTTGTGATCTAACAGGCCGGTTATAGTACACTGTGTGGGAGGACGACCTTTGGCCAAGTGGGCTGCAGAGCACCATAGTGCCTAAGCTATGGAGATGAAATCATGTTGGTATGATCCTTTGACTGCAAGACTGATTGGCTTGGTAGTAAATTTTCAAAAAGAGATTCCATCACTGGCTGCTTTGAAGGAGAAAATCTATGCATTTTCTTTCTTCAAGGTGAAAATGCAAATTACAACCACCATCCTCCTCCATCTTAAGCATCCAAGACCCATATTAAGATAGGCAACACAGGTGTGGTTCAGCATGTTAGACTAATAAGTGGGTGGGCATAGGCTAAAAACAAGTTTATTTACTCTTTAACGCTAGAACGACCGGGATTTCACTCCTACCTAAAATGACCATGAGTGGTCAAAATTACCGCTGGTTTTAAAACTCTATATTCTGTAAAGATAAATACTCAGTTGAGATATTAATGCATTGCATATGGTAATATGTCTGTTAGAAAACAACTGACACCAAAATTAACATTTTAACAACTATAATACCATTAAACAATTTAAACTTCAGGGAGACATGGTCGAACTTGAATAACAAAATTGAAAAAGTGAAAACATCACCTGAAAAACAAAACGGAAAACACATATTGCTAATCTAACAAATGTAACAAGGCTTATAAAACGTGAAATGTAAAAAAAACAAAACTGAAAATAAATGTTGAAACAGTCCCAAACAACGACCGGAATTTAAAAACTACTAGAACAACCATGGGCGGTCATTTTGACCGCCACGGTTTTTAAACTCTATATTCTGTCAAGATAAATACCCAATTGAGATAGTAATGTGTATGTAACGTGCATGGATAAGTAGACACGCTGGCCCTTGGCTAACGAGTCGGACCCTTTAGTCGACTGGTTAACGTTGTCGCTGGCGGTGTGGGAAACACTGGTTCGCGGCCCAGCTGTGGCGACGGTTCCCCGGCTGCTCCTTGAACTCGCTACGATTTGTAATGTCTGTTAAGAAACTGACATTTAAATTTTGATTAGTAATACTATTTTTCAAACAATTTAAAATGGCCGCTGTCCAACACCTGTAAATACTGCAACGCGTCGGTGGTAGTCATGGTGCATCTGTAACGGCGTCTGTTGGAAATATTAAAAAAAAATCAAGTTTAGACTATTTCTCTGCACTGGAGAACGCTAGTGTTTCTAGGACAGAGCAATGAACTTCGCGAAGGAAATGACGTGACCAACACACGTCAAAAATAGTGACATGACGCGCGCAAATTACGAGACGGTCATTTTGACTGTTCATGGTCTTTTTAGGTAGGTCTTAGAACTTTTTTGTGCAGTTGAACTAAAACTCATTTTAATGCAAATATATGCAATTTTAGGAGCATTCAGGGGGCAGCAGGTCGGTATCTTTTTTTCCACAGTTTTTAAACTTTGAAAATCCAAAACACTCATTATTAAGGGCTGTCTCAAATTAACATGTTTTGTTTCAGTTTTCTTATTTAAATGTATGGAAATGTGCCATTGAGTAATGTAAAAGTGAAAATTAATATCAGAGTCAAGAGCAACAATTTTCAGGATAAAGTTGGAGGGGTTGTGCTCTTTTTTGCCATCATTGCTGAGTCTAGGTCTCTTTAGTGTCTCAGAGAGCCACTGAATTTGAGTAGATGTGTTCACAATGTAATTGTTGAGCCCATTACTGTGTGTAACAATTTAAGTTGCTTTGTGACTTAAAGAATTTAAGACTAAAACATTTAAAGTTTATTTCATAGATAATATCTAAACATTTGAGAAAAGAATAAGAAGAACATTTATTTTAGCTATTATATATTTTATGACTGATGCTTCATTTAAAGTCAAGTTTCCAGTTCAAAAACAAAAACAAAAACGTACACTACCTAAATTATAAAGTGAAACTTTTATGGCTCTCTGAGTTTTGCATAACCACTTGACACATCTCAATACAGATAATTCTCCAAATGCTTTATGCTATGGATATTTGCACTTAGAAATTGTATGGCTTTTATACAGCATTTTGGGGAACCTAGTTTCATGTAAACATGGGCAAAGTCTAGCTCTAATTATTTCACAAGGACTTAAACATTTAAATTCAGTTAGGATTGTTGTTTTTTTTCTGACCATTATTGAGTACTTCCTACTGTTAAGGCATGCAAAATCCTTATTGCTACTGAATATACAAAAAAAGTCCCTTCCTGAATCATGGCCTTGTTGTGGTGGTAGAGCTTGCATGGTTTAATGATCCTCAGAGCTGGAGAGGTGTTTGCAGGACAATGGCTGGTGGCTAGGCACCCCAAGTAACCCGGCTGTGCTCAGCCAGAAAAGACAACATGGGATCATCATGTGGGTCCACCATCTGCAAAATGAGTAGGCACTACTAAGGAGCTGCTCCGGATGAGGGGCACCAGGCAGGTGTGGGGTTACTCACGAATTCCTGGCTGGTGGCTGCATTGCTGAAATTTGTCTCCGTGGTTGAGAGGGTAGTGTCTCACCCACACCACCACCGATACTACCACTCCACCCACTGATTCAATTGTCTTACTGGGAGATTTTAATCTTCATGGTGGCAAAGACTAGGGAATCTGGTGGGCCCTGATCGGAAGTTGTGACCTGCCCGATCTGAAACTTCTGCGGTAGTCAATGACTGTCCAAATCTCATTTTTTAACACAAGAATGTTCATTGGGCACGTGGCACCAGAGCACCTTGAAGCCAAGGGCAGTGTAACGCTGACTTGAATTGGGGATACTGTCTGAAGTGGGTAAGAGCATTTTGCAGAACTCCTAATCAAAGCCAAAACTACCATATATATGCAGGTAATGCAGCTGCACTGAGGCCCGCACATACAGACCCTTCTTTATCTCACCACTACCATATCAAAAATCTTGAGCACTGAGTCTACAGTATACAGTATGTTCAAAAATGTGCACAGTGTGCCCACGTGTAATTATTGACATGCATACTACTGTGTAGCAAAATCCATACAGAAGCATTAGCTAGCTGGCGAATTGTCAAGACTTCGCTCAGCAAAAAGCCCAGAGAGTGTGCCTATGAAGTAAGTAGGACTTATTTGACTAATAATCAACCTACACACTTGTGTCCTATGTTTGAAAGGCCTATGTGCAGACATGAATAATGTTTCATTGCGCAGGTGCGCCATCACCGATTATGTTTTAATCTGTGTCAACGTGTGCTGTCATTGATTATGTTTTCATCTGTTAGCTGCTCCAACACCAGATTTTGTCAAGTCGGCTAGTCTATCACTATCTTGGCCTTGCTGTAATAACTCCCTTTGCTACAGCACAGTGGTCTCCTAGCGATCATTTCATTTAGGTGTCAACTGTGCAGTGTATTTCACTGGTGCTGGTCATTTTAAAGCTTCGTGTTTGCACTTCTTTCATTCTCTACTGACATTGTTGTGTTATGGCTGATTGTAATGGACAGGCTGGGGACCACTGTTGCATTGGGGCCTGGGGCTGACTCATTGTGCCTGTGCACCTAAAACTGATAGACACATCTTCTGGACAGGAGATAGGGCTGGAAAAGTCTTGCTAGTCAAAAGTTATTTACTTTGCAGAGGTCACGGTTGTGCCATGTGCCATGGTTGGATGACATTTGCCCAGAAGGCCTGAAGGCTCTGGATCTTGTGAAGGCCATCATGGTTGACATGGCACTTCAACTGTGTGCACATCAAGACCAGAACTTGAGCTGGCAAACAGGGGTGGTGGTCTCCATCTTTGAGAAAGGGGACAAGAAGATGTGATCTGTTATGGAGGGATCCCACATCCCAGGTTCTCTGTGAAAACCAATGTCAAGGTGGGGAGGAGACTACAGACAGTAATCCAACCTTGAATTCAGGAGGATCAATGCGGATTCATTCCTAGCCATGGAAAAGTGGAACAGGTGTTTACCTTTCCATGGGTAAAATCAAGGGCCATGGGAATATGACATTCCAATCTACATGTATTTTATAAATCTTGAAAAGGTGTATGAACTTGTTCCCCAAGGGTTTCTGTGAGGGGTGCCATGGGAATATGAGGTGCCAGTCCCACTGCTGCTGACCATTTGGCTCCTATACATTTAGAGCAAAAGTTGTGTTTGAATTCTCAGTATTAAATAGGACTGATTCAAAGTGGGTATCGGAATTTTAACAAGGATTCCCTCTTATTTTCATGGACATGATATAAAGGTGAAAATGAAGTCGAGGGTGCATCCATTTTTTCTGTAAAACACATATCTGTCATCTTCCACTGTAGAAGAAGACGGAAATGTGTATTACGGAAAAATAGCTCAAGACTTTAAGATTTATGCATGTATTTGCGAAAATGTTAAGAATTTTTTTAATGATAAACTAATGAGTAAAAGCTTCAACAATTGGCCTCAGAGAAGGTGTATTTCCCTTCTTTTGAGTGGAGCTGCTAATGATCCCAATTTCTCAAACTGTGGTGCCATGTGCTCCAGGGCAGCCACAGGGGACTTGTAGTCATTGACCTTAAACATTTAATTTAACCCGATCTCATTAAAAATATGGCGAGTAGACAGCCTACTTACTTCCCAGAGTTACTTTTTCCTCCACTGAAACATTAGGATGACTGAGAGGGCAGATGTGGAGAACATTTCAGCAAGACTCGTTCCCGGGCTAATGGAGGACCATCTTATTCCAGAGGAGGGTCCATAATTACTGTTTAATGTTCTTGAGAGAGTGATGCTGCCTACAAAAGCACAGCGACTTATTTAAACATGTACTCTCAAAAGTAATGTGTCCTTTTCAACACTTTAAATATAGATGTGTATCTAGCTAAATTAAAAAACAAAACAAATGGCTCTTGCTTTCAGCATGCATACTATGGAGAGTTTATGAAGACATGACATGGCGTAAAAATGTGTGATGACATTTTGCCGTAATGTGTGTACAATATATTTTAGTTAAGTGCATATGGCCAGGGTTGACTGGAGTCACACTCTGAGCTATGAGTAATACAGAAGGGCCAGGGTTGGGGTCAGTGCAGAGGCCTTTCCTCCTGTGAGGCCCCAGGGGAGGTAACCCAGTTCTGCTGGGGCAAGAGGGGAAGAGAGGGAGAAAGGGGGGGGAGGGAGAGCAGAAAAGAATTAGAGCAAGAGAAAGAGAATGTGTCTGTGAACTCAACAGCTGTCTGAAAAAACTTTCAACGTCTGGCATCAGTGCAAATGCAGGGTTGAAAAGTACTCGTGTTCTTGGAAAGCAAGCCTCTGGACCCCGGCAGGTCCCGGCATGTCTTACCCAGGGGCGAAAATCGGATATCAACTTTGGAGGGGGCAATTACATGGCATTTTCTCAAGTGCAATTTCTAAGGGGGACACCAAAAGTAGTCCTGTAACCAGGGGTGAAATACTGGGGGGGATATATCATTTTTTTCCCAGGATGGGGGGGGTCGTGTCCCCCCCCCCCAGGATTTCTGTCTATGGTCTTACTGGATTTCAAAGGGATGTGTCATCTAGGAACAACCTTTAAGCTGCTACTGCCTGTGTGTGTGTGTGTGTGTGTGTGTGTGTTTGATGCATGCTCAATAATCCAGGTAAGGAAATCCCAGAAAGTTGAATCAGTTCATCTGGACACGTTTCGTGGGAGATACGTTTCATTACTCATCTAAGTGACCTCTTCAGTCTCAGCTGACTGCAGGTATCCCCACCCTTATAAACAATACAGTAGTATAACGACCCAAACCAACGATTGGTATCATATGCAAATTACCGTGACCATTAACTAGTTACAATGCCCATGTGTACTATTCACAGAGGGTTCGGGAATAGTTGCAATCACAGCATTGTAAGATGGTGACAGATGAACTCTTAGACCCCCACCCCACCCTCAGTTCAGGGATGGTTGTTCCCTCTTAACATAGATGGCCTCTTTGACAGCATTGCTGTTGATGAAGCAGTGAAGGTAGTCCATATGAAATTACAAAACGACCCCACCCTTAGCAATAGGACCACCCTTAACACTGACCAAGTGTGTCTGCTCCTGAAGCTCTGTCTTCAGTCCACGTACTTCACGTACAGGGGGCAGTACTATAGGCAGAGGCATGGGTGTGCTATGGGTTCACCAGTTTCACCTATAGTGGCCAACTTGTCTATGGAGGAAGTGGAAAAGAGGGCTCTGTTGTCCTATCCAGGGACACCACCTAGCCATTAGTTCAGATTTGTGGACGACACCTGGGGTTAAAATTAAATGTCAGGATGTACCACATTTCACCGACCACATTTACTCTGGACAACCACATAAAGTTCACCAGGGAGGATGTGAAAAAGGACAGGTTAGCCTTCTTACACTGTGAAATTGCAGTTGGTGATGGGGGACATTTGATTGTTGATGTTTACCATAAACCAACACATACTGATCAGTACTTAAGGTTTGACTCTCATCATCCACCGGAGCACAAACTAGGAGTCATCAGGACACTATGCCACCAAGCTGATAACGTCCCCACCGACACAGCAGCTGGGGAAGGGGAGAAATCCCACATTAAACAGGTCCTGGTTAAGTGTGGTTATTCTAACTACATGTTTTTCAAAGCCAGAAAGACGCCCAAACTGTGCCAAGTTACCAACCAATCGAAGACAGAAGGACAACAGCTGCCTAAGAGTAAAGCAATGGTGAATCTGTATGTGATGGGAGTGTCGGAACAGTTGAGATGCATATTTTCCAAACACCGCATCTCAGTTGCTTTCAAACCCCAAAACAAGCTGTACCAGAAGTTGGTCCATCCAAAGGATCAGGTCCCCCAGCACAAACAGAACAATATAGTGTACACTGTTAAGTACCAAGAGGATTGCCATGACTTGTACACTGGGGAAACCAAACAGACACTGGCCAAGAAGATGGCACAACACAGGAGAGCTAACACGTCAGGCCAGGACTCCACGGTCTACACCCATCTACAGACCAGTGGCCACTCTTTCAAGGATGAGGATGTACACATCCTTGACAGGGAGGAACGCTGGTCTGAACAGGAAGTCAAAGAGGCCATCTATGTATAGAGGGAATGACTATCCCTGAACCGGGGGCACTAAGAGTACATCTCTCACCATCTTACAATGCTGTGATTGCAACTATTCCCCAATCCTCTGTGAATATAGTACACATGGCCATTGTAACTCTAGTTAATGGTCACGGCAATTTGAATATGAAACTGATCGTTGGTTTGGGTCGTTATGCCACTGTATTGTTTATAAGGGTGGGGATACCTGCAGTCAGTTGAGACTGAAGAGGTCACTTAGATGAGTGATGAAACGTTTCTCTCAATAAATGTTTTGTCCAGATGAACTGATTGTAACATGATGAAACATGTGATTTACACCGCTAGTCATTTGTAATAACAAAATCTGATTATGGTATGGATTTCAAGGAGAAAGACAATATAAGTGTTAACCCTCTGGTATAATTACATTCAAATTCCTCAGGTTCATAACCACGGTCTGTTGAAAGATGAGGCAGAATCCTTCCCTTTCTTCATTATAACCAGTTACACAATGACACCTTTTGCACAGGCATGTGCTTGTATAGAAAGTGGGAGCAAAAAGTTTTAAACCACCTGAACCAATATTTATGTACAAGGAGGTTGTGCAAAACATAAAACATACATTTTTATAGTCATAAATTGTGAAACTCTTGAAACATAGTTTCAGCAATGCTAACATTTTTCAAAAGAACAAAAATTACCATCCTCCCTGGACAGCAATATAGTGATGACATTTCTGGAAAAATCCAGAAACTCAACAACTACAGAACAAGAATTATTTCCTATCACACAAATTAACTACCGATTCAAACCTCAAAGTGCTGGGAAACACAATGGAACCACAGTGGACATGATTTTCAAAGTTTAATAACTTTGTGGAAAAACAAAGATACAGACCTGCCATCCCCTGAATGCTCCTAAAATTGCGTTTGCATTAAAATTAAACACAATGGAGCCACAGTGCACATGATTTTCTAAGTTTAATAACTTTGTGGAAAAACAAAGATACAGACCTGCCGTCCCCTGAATGCTCCTAAAATTGCATATGTTTGCATTAAAATTAGTTTTAGATCAACTGCACAAAAAAGTTATAAGATCTACCTAAAATGACCAAAATGACCGTCTCGTAATTCGTGCACGATTGTGCGTGTCATGTCACTATTTATGACGTGTATTGGTCGCATCATTTCCTTCGTGAAGTTCATTGCTCTGTCCTAGAAACACTCTAGCGTTCTCCAGTACAGAGAAATAGTCTACACTTGATTTTTGATTATTGTTAACATGTCTGGTTACAGACACCGTTACAGACGCACCATGACTGCCACCGATGCATTGTAGTATTTGCAGGCGTTTGACAGCGGCCATTTCAAATTGTTTGAAAAATAGTATTAAAGTTGTTAAAATGTTAATTTTGGTGTTCGTTTCATAACAGACATACTAACATATGTAATGCATTAATATTTCAACTGGGTATTTATCTTGACAGAATACAAAAACAGTGGCGGTCATTTTGACCACCCATGGTCGTTCTAGTAGTTTTTAAGTTCAGGTCGTTCTTTGGGACTGTTTAAATGTTATTTTCAGTTCATTTTTTACATTTTATGTTTTATAGGCCTTGTTACGTTTGTTAGATTAGCAATATGTGTTTTCCGTTTTGTTTTTCAGGTAATATTTTCACTTTTTCAATTTTGCTATTCAAGTTCGACCACCGTCTGAAGTTTAAATTGTTTAAAAAGAGTATTATAGCTGTTAAAATGTTAATTGTGGTGTCATTCGTTTCCTAAAAGACATACTAACCTATGTATTGCATTAATACCTCAACTGGGTATTTATCTTGACAGAATATAGAGTTTAAAAACCGCCGGTCACATTCACCGCCCATGGTCGTTTTCGGTAGGAGTGAAATCCCGGCCGTTCGAGTGTTAAAGAAACTATCGCGCTAAAGTCCTGGTGTCATATCTTTTTGTTTAACTGTTTACAGCGATAGAATTATACACACATTCTCTGCCTTAGTTCAGATCTCAACTTGCCCTGAATATTTGTACATCCAAAAACATGCTCTGCTGCACACAGTGCACGAGCAGTAAATGTACCTGAGGAGCAGAAGCAAGGGATTAAGCTCCCCTCGCGCTTGAAAAGAGAAGGAAACAGTTAAGGTGTGTTAAAATAATGGATGAACCTACATACATACATACATACACACACATATCCACATAGTTCTACACACACCTACACACCCTAATGAACACAGACACAGAGATGTCAGTGAATTTAACTGGAAAATGAAATACATCCATTTCTTTCCACACCAGCAGAATAAACATGCTGACACGTGATGCCAAGGTCAGTTTTGGTGAGACAGAAAGCAAATAAATTTTCAGATGAAATCTTATGGTGTAGCATCTATCCAACATTATTCTGCAAACAGGTTATGTGCCATCATGAAAATACATTTTAAATGGCTGTATATTAAATACGTGTGACTTGAAAAAGATGAGCCAAAGTTTCATTGTAAAAAAAAAATCACCATTTACTCCAACTGTGCATGCTCAACAATCTCAGTGTAATGCACTGTAATCTGCCTGATCAGGACTGCACGAGTGTGGTCAGATCACATGATTGACAGCGGCTTCTCGTTAGCAATGTAAACAAAACAACCCAAAAAGGTGGAGCTCGTTACAGCTAGTTGGCGCATTGCTAGCATAAAGCACTATCAGGTAAGAATGACATGGTTTAGTCATACATGTCTGAACCAGCAGCTACTGAAGCCAAGGATCAACCAGAGCTCACACCCTCAGTAAACTTTGTGCTACTCAACCGGTCCAAATGGTGAATTACAAGGCAGGAAACACATGGCAGCTAATCTAAGTTACATGACACGGCAGACTTTTCTGTGTTTTGCAATGTGACTGTAGACATGGTATGGAGCAAGTGATGTTGCCCAATGCAGTCTTATTTCCCTTGGGGCTTGCCCTATGAGGGTATGGCGTGTGTGTGCATCCCTGTTGGTTGTTGTGTGGGAAGGAATAATTTGTTTACAGTTCTTCGCCTCATGCCAGTTGTCTCTTTCTTGTATTTATTTAGTGCTAAACGAACCCAAAGCACTCAGTTACAATAATAACTCCGAGCTGCAAGTTGACTTTCATCTGTCAATATGAAATGCTGATAACCTTGTGCTTGTAAAGTTTACTGTTTGCAAGTTTATTGCTGACTTCTTTGCATATGTGTGACTTGAAAAAGATGAGCCAAAGTTTCATTGTAAAAAAAAATCACCATTTACTCCAACTGTGCATGCTCAACAATCTCAGTGTAATGCACTGTAATCTGCCTGATCAGGACTGCACGAGTGTGGTCAGATCACATGATTGACAGCGGCTTCTCATTAGCAATGTAAACAAAACAACCCATAAAGGTGGAGCTCGTTACAGCTAGTTGGCGCATTGCTAGCATAAAGCACTATCAGGTAAGAATGACATGGTTTAGTCATACATGTCTGAACCAGCAGCTACTGAAGCCAAGGATCAACCAGAGCTCTCACCCTCAGTAACCTTTGTGCTACTCAACCGGTCCAAATGGTGAATTACAAGGCAGGAAACACATGGCAGCTAATCTAAGTTACATGATACGGCAGACTTTTCTGTGTTTTGCAATGTGACTGTAGACATGGTATGGAGCAAGTGATGCTGCCCAATGCAGTTTTTTTTCCCTTGGGGCTTGCCCTATGTGGGTATGGCGTGTGTGTGCATCCCTGTTGGTTGTTGTGTGGGAAGGAATAATTTGTTTACAGTTCTTCGCCTCATGCCAGTTGTCTGGTAGGCAACGGAATAGACCGCCACGCTACCTGGACACCCCTACAAATCTGTTTAAACACAAAATTTATGTTTTTAATTTTTTCTGTGTTAATTTTTAAAGTTTATGGTTACTGCTGAGTGTAAGATGCTGCAGCCCCCGTCCCGTCCCGTGCTAACGGTTCAGGACCTTTAATGCTATGCCCTGTGCTTATTTACTTTAATGTGTCTCCTCAACAGTAGTTTGACCTATCACATTGTTTGTCCATAGATGAGAGAAAAGGTGCATCCCCCACAAAAACGCTGCTCCTTCCAAGCTCAGTTCATTGTATTCTACCTGATGAGCCATTTTTGGCAAAAGGATAACTTGTGTACCAAAACACTTAGCGTTCCAAGGATCTAGCTTCATCCCAGTGAATAATGTAATATACACAGTGTCTGTACCTACATGTCAAATCAACTCCCCTCGTATGTCAGCTTGGATCTGGGTCAGTACCCCTGAAGTGTTCGCTAGAGCTTAATTAAACATTAAACGCTTCTAAGTATATTTTGATGTTTCTGGCTCTCAGAACCACAGATAAGTTCCATTTGGAGGGGAACTTGTATACTAATACACTGATATATGTATCTCCTCCCCTGTGCCGTTATAACCGGCTTTTTGTTTTTTCACTCTTTTGATTGTTTGAAGTGTTTTTCAGTGGTCTGAAGAACAGAACTGGGCCCAGGACTGTATAATAACTGCGACCCTAGTAGATTGCAAATTGTATTACACTGCTGGTGGAAAGAGCTGTTTCTCATTACTGCCTAATACGATTTTGAGGAAAAGGCTAAATAAAAAGACCAGAGATCATGGAGATTATGGTCAGGTTTTTTTTTTCATTTTGTGACATAAGAAGCCTGAATCATTTCTTGTCCTCATATTTTCCTCCTCTTTATATGTTGTTTGTGATAAAACAAATTGTGAGCAAACCACTTAAAGGAAGACTGGACTCAAAAACAACATTAAGCTCAGGAACTGCAGCGCCACACAAACACATAGACCATGGTGGTTTGCTTGACCAAACTTACTTCGTGTACGCAGACTTCGTTGTTCTCTAGCAGCACCACCTAACGATAATGCGTCAAATGACGTCACATACTCAGTAAGTAAAAAACTGAGCCTACACAGCTGGATTCTGGGAAAAAAATTGAGGATTATTTTGTTTCTCAAACCAGTCATTCAGTTAAGCTGGAAGCCAAGGATGTAGCGCTATATTATGAAAACAAAAACCAGAAAGTTCAGCAGACTGTCAACTTATTAATTCTACTGGGGAAATACCATATCCATAAATACCATATCCACAAAGCAAAGTTCCCATCATTTGAGCCTTTCAGGATGGAATTCAGAAAGCATTTTGAGTGTATCCAACTTATAATATAGTAAGAAATGTGCTCATACGGTCAGTATGCTCCAAGAATTTTTTGAAGAAACTTGAATTTTATGCCTACCTCTGTTCCCCCCCTTTTCCTCCCCAATTGTACTTGGCAAATTACCCCACTTGCTGCTCCATCCCCTCTGTTCTGCCCGTAATGTGATTTATGTGTTCTTAAGTAACTTTAAACTTGAAGTGTTTGTATGTTCACATCACTTAATGCACTATTTGATATGTGTCAATGTTTGAGTGGGACTTTGTTCTGATGCCCACAGAGATAAGGGAAGCATAAAGAGGTAACACCACAGGAAGTTTAGAATGTAAACAAACCAAGCATGGTCGCTATTGTCACGCAAATTCACGTTCTATCTATCTCAATCTGTCGTGTTAATCCTTCAGAAAGCAATGACTGTAAGTGTTACATGATCATAAGACGTTTATAATTATAACTTAAATGTAATGAGTTTTGGTAACTTTGATGAAGTTTTGGATGTTTTGATAACTGAATATGATCGCTGCAACTGCGCGATGCTACTCGGTCAGACACGTTAGCATGGCTGCTAATAATGTGAGCTTATGGGATGTATTTTAAGTAAGCACTTTTCTATTTTCTCTTTTTATTTGTAGTTTCACTCCGATTCAATGTTGTCAACTTGACTGCTACAATTGGAAGTCATTAAAGGAGCAAGAAGGCTCATTTTTCTGGCTTTTGAAAGGGAGTTTGGTTGGCTGTTTAATCTATGTTAATGCTTAGGAAGCACAACACGTAGAAAGAGCAGTACAGTGAAAAGTCAGACCGTCAGTATGCTACAGTTATGGAGACCCAAGCAGCAGACAATGCACCGTCAGCGTCCGCATCCAGGCACTCGTCTGCCTCTAAGTGCTCAGTAGCAGGCATAGCTGCAGTCACACAGCAGGAGCTAGAAATAAAGAAGCAGAAAGCTAAACTGGATCTAGAAAAGGCTACACTGGAAGCGAACCTGCAAGCCCTTGAACTTGAAAAGGCAGAGGCTGATGCCAATGCAGAGGCTGACGTCTTAGCCACAAGTCACCGGCCACATTCACCTCGATGCCCCACCTCGTACTCTCACTTTCCATCCAGAGCCTATCAGCAGCAAGGCTGCTCCCCAGGCAAGCGTGTGAGCTACCGGGACCATTCACCTAGGAATGACACACAGACCCCTCCTCCTGTCAATCAGACCCCTGACATGATAGACTTTGCTAAGTATCTGGCCCGCAGGGCGTTAGTTACTACAGGGCTAAATAAATTTGATGATCGGCCTGAAAGTTTTAGAGCATGGCAGTCCTCCTTTTTTAATGCTACACAGGGCCTAGAGTTAACAGCTAGTGAAGAGCTAGACCTGCTCATTAAATGGCTAGGAAAGGAGTCCTCAGACCATGTTAAAAGAATCCGAGCAGGGTATGTCTCTGATCTCCAAGCTGCACAGCAGTTGTCTTGGACAAGACTTCAAGAGTGCTATGCCACCCCTGAAGTGATAGAGAGTGCTCTATTCAAGCAGCTGGACAGTTTCCCTCGTCTCAGTTCAAAAGAAAACTCCAAGCTGAGAGAGCTTGGTGACCTGCTCCTGGAGCTGCTCTCAGCCAAAGCAGACGGGTACTTACCTGGCCTCAGTTACCTCGACACACCACGGGGCATCAATCCCATTGTCGAAAAGCTACCACAGAACATACAAGAGAAATGGCTGTCTGCTGGCTCAAGATATAAAGAGCATCACAGAGTCTGCTACCCCCCCGTTTGCCTTCTTCGTTGACTTCGTCCGCTGTGAGGCAAAGGCCAGGAACAACCCCAGTTTTATCCTGACAAACAACAGCTACAGTCATCACCGCAATGAGAGGGCTGCAGGGAGACAGGAGAGTGTGAGGACTGCCATATCTGTCCACAAAACCGACGTGGCAGCAACAGCTGATGCACACCTGACTTACAGAGCAGAAAAAGAAGTAAGTGACCCAGCTAAAAACTGTCCATTTCATAACAAGCCACACCCTCTGGAAAGATGCAGAGGTTTTAGAATGAAGCCACTCACAGAATGCAAAAAGTTATCAAAAGAAAATAGAAGATGTTTCAGGTGCTGCTCTGCCGTTCACATGGCCAAAGAATGTCCAGTGAAGCTGAAATGCAACGAGTGTGAAAGTGAGGAACACTGCACAGCCATGCATCCAGACACCACTCTGTCACCAGCAGCGTCTCCTGTGGTGGAGCCACACACAGACCAGCAACGCAGCTCTCCTTCAGAGGTGACTTCCAGGTGTACAGAGGTCTGCAGAGATGGTCTCCCAGCTCGATCCTGTGCAAAGATATGCCTAGTGCAGGTCTTCCCACAAGGCGAAAGAGAACGTGCTGTGAAGATGTACGCCATCATTGACGACCAGAGCAAGCGCTTGCTGGCCAAGTCTGAGTTTTTCCAGCTTTTTGGCATCCACAGTAGCCCTGCGCTTTACCTGCTGAGGACCTGCGCCGGCACCACTGAAATGGCTGGGAGGAAAGCAGTCGGTTTCCAGATAGAAGCAGTCAACGGCCCAGTGTGTCTGGATTTACCCCCACTCATTGAGTGCAATGAGATCATGAGCAACAGGTCAGAAATCCCCTCACCAGAGGTCGCTCTTTCCCACACTCACCTGAGGCCTGTGACTCCTCATATCCCAGAGCTTGACCCTGAAGCACAGATTCTCATTTTATTAGGGAGTGACATTATCCGTGTACATAAAGGGAGACAACAGATTAATGGCCCTAACAATGCACCTTTTGCCCAGCGCTTGGACTTGGGGTGGGTCATAGTTGGGGAAGTTTGCATTGACAGTTCCCACAAGCCCACTGTTGCTGTCTTCAAGACAAACGTCCTGCAGAATGGACGTCCTTCTTACCTGACACCGAGTCAAAATCACATCCACGTCAAAGACAAGGCAAGCTACGGTAGGGAGCAAAGACATGACCTCTCCAGACACTCACTTGTCAGCGTGCGTCCTGAGGACAAACTTGGACTGAATGTGTTGGTGAGAACAGCAAATGACAACAAACCCGCTTTGTCTTTTGAAGATGAGACATTTCTGAAAACCATGTACACGGAGTTCAAAAGAGAAGAACAAAACAGCTGGATTGCCCCCCTGCCATTCAGGTCAGACTGTCCAAATGCATGTAAAGGATGGCACCTGTGTGTAAAATACCACACACTCCAGAGGAGCTGGATGCTGCAAAGTGAGTCATACTCATGTCTGTCCAGAGGGATGCTTATCCAGAAGAGTATACAGTGCTACAAGAAAAAAGAACAATTTCAAAGTCAAGCACGATCCTGAGTCTCGATCCTGTCATGTGTGACGGCCTGCTGCGGATTGGCGGCCGTCTGAAACATGCATCTGTTGAGCCTGAGGTGAGAAACCCAATCATTCTCCCAAAATGTTATGTCACAAAGTTAATGTTGAGCCACCACCACACAAAAGTGTAGTATGAAGGGCGACACTTCACAGAGGGGGCTGTGAAGGCTGCCGGCCTGTGGGTTGTTGCAGGCAAGAGGCTGATAGGCTCAGTCATCCACCACTGCATCACTTGCCGCAAGCTGAGGGGGAAGCTCAAAGTCCAGAAGATGGCTGACCTTCCCCCGGAACGTCTGAGTTCATCGCCGCCATTCACATATGTAGAGCTGGATGTGTTTGGCCCCTGGAACGTGGTCACCCGATGCACCAGAGATGGTGCAGCTCATAGTAAGCGGTGGGCTATACTCTTCACATGCATGTGCACCAGGGCGGTGCATATAGAGCTCATCGAAAGCATGGACTCACCCAGCTGCATCAATGCCTTGAGAAGGTTTTTCGCTCTGAGGGGGCCAGCAAAGCAGCTGAGATCAGATCGAGGTATGAACTTCATCGGGGCCAGTGAGGCCGGACAATCCAAACCAGGTCAGCACTTTGAAATACCTCCATGAGAGGTACCTCATGCGTGTGGGAGCGCATGATCAGCATAACCCGCAGGATAATTGACTCCATGCTCCTGCAAAGAAAACAAAATCACCTGACTCACGAAGTGCTGTGCACCTTGATGGCAGAGGTGTGTGCAATAATGAATGCAAGGCCATTAGTCCTGGTCTCCTCTGACCCCTCATCACCAGTGCTGCTGACTCCTGCTATGCTGTTAACTCAAAAGCCAGGGGTATCTGCTCCAGCTGGCACTTTCACTGAAAAGGACTTGTTCAAGTGTCAATGGAGACAAGTGCAGGCCCTGGCAAATGAGTTCTGGACGCGATGGAGAAAGGAATACCTCCACACTCTTCAGCCAAGGTGCAAATGGCACACAGCAACACGAGATCTGCAGGCCGCGGACGTTGTGTTGCTGAAAGAGAGTCAGTCCCCTCGCAATGAGTGGCCTATGGGGCTGGTCACTGCCACCTTTCCAAGCAGTGACGGAAAGGTCAGAAAGGTTGAAATAAAGAATGCATCACAAGAAAAAGTAAAGCCATTCTTCAGGCCCATTACTGAGGTTGTCCTGCTCCTGCTTAAGGAAGGTCAAAGGTCAAGTGAGGACTGTTGGATCATTAGTGGCATTAAATGCCAGGCGGGGAGTGTTCTGCCCATAATGTGATTTATGTGTTCTTAAGTAACTTTAAACTTGAAGTGTTTGTATGTTCACATCACTTAACACACTATTTGATATGTGTCAACGTTTGAGTGGGACTTTGTTCTGATGCCCACAGAGATAAGGGAAGCATAAAGAGGTAACACCACAGGAAATTTAGAATGTAAACAAACCAAGCATGGTCACTATTGTCACGCAAATTCACGCTGCTTCTATCTATCACAATCTGTCATGTTAATCCTTCAGAAAGCAATGACTGTAAGTGTTACATGATTATAAGACGTTCATAACTTAAATGTAATGAGTTTTGGTAACTTTGATGACGTTTTGGATGTTTTGATAACGGAATATGATCACTGCAACTGCGCGATGCTACTCGGTCAGACACGCTAACATGGCTGCTAATAATGTGAGCTTATGGAATGTATTTTAAGTAAGCACTTTTCTATTTTCTCTTTTTATTTGTAGTTTCACTCCGATTCAATGTTGTCAACTTGACTGCTACAATTTGAAGTCATTAAAGGAGCAAGAAGGCTCATTTTCCTGCTCTTGAAAGGGAGTTTGGCTGGCTGTTTAATCTATGTTAACGCTTAGGAAGCACGACACATACAAAGAGCAGTACACCCTCTGCTGATCCGGGGAGGGCTGCAGACTACCACATGCCTCCTCCTACACATGTGGAGTCGCCAGCCGCTTCTTTTCACCTGACAGTGAGGAGTTTCACCAGGGGGACGTAGTGCGTGGGAGGATCACGCTATTCCCCCCAGTTCCCCCTCCTCCATGAACAGGCACCCCGACTAACCAGAGGAGGCGCTATTGCAGCGACCAGGACACATACCCACATCCTCCTTCCCACCCACAGACGCGGCCAACTGTGTCTGTAGGGACGCCCGACCAAGCCAGAGGCAACACGGGGATTCGAACCGGTGATCCCCATGTTGGTAGGCAACGGAATAGACCGCAACACTACCCGGACGCCCATGCCTACCTCTGTTTAATTATTTTTATTGTCTTTTTATATATTTATTTTGTTATGTTACATTTACCCTATGTCTTGATAACTTATTGATTGTGATGTCGTACTGAGAATGGAGTCATACGTTGTTATATTATCTTACTTTATAATGATGCCTTAATATGTTGTGCTTTTGTCTCAATGTTTATCGATGTTTGTTATTGTAATACTCCTTTCTTCAATAAAGACACAGTGGAAGTAAACAACTGAGACTGAGAGGAGAGAGCATGTGAAAGCATCACAGTTGCACCAGCTTGACAAGTTGTGTTGTCGTGTGATGCTTGCTGGTACACGTAGTAACTGTAGGACAGGCTCTCTGAACAGGTAAAGACTGTATCATCTGTAAACATGAGTTACACCAAAGCAGTATAAGTTTTAATGGACAATATAGACCAGCTGTACTACCTGCATGTGCACATCATGAGCAGTGATATGTCCCTTTAAAGAATGCTTAGAATAGATTTTAAAAAAGACAGACATGATCAACTGAGAAATCAGAGATAAATAAAGCTTGGTATCTCACCGAGGTGACATACAGTATGTCCCGGCACAGTTTTGTCTCCCGCGGGAAGTCCACCAGATCCAGGAAGTTGTCCACCACCACCTGGCCTATCAGATCATGGCGGGAGAACCTGTCAAAGTCGTACACGCTGAAATGCAGCTTACGGTTGGGAAGCTCTGTGTAGGCCACAGGAAAGAGAAACACCTCATCAAACACTGGGTTGAGTGTCTTGCGGTGCACCTTGGTCTGGTGTTTGGTCTTGCGGTCAGGCAGCAGGTAGATCTTGACGTAAGGATCAGAGGTCCCTGAGAAGTCCTTGGCAGGAAGGTCCTGGGCCTTGTGGATCTTCACAATCAGCTGCTCCAAGTCACAATCAAACTTCAGGATGAAGAGGAGACGGCCGCAGCTGTCCGCATGGCGCCCGTCTTCTGCATCTATTGAACGCTGCTTGTAAAGTTCAGGTTTGATCTGGCCCAGACCAGACAGGGACTCCTGCCGCTGGAACTGAGCAGGGTTGAAGTCTGGGTTGGACAGGTTCATCTGACGACGGATTGAGTTGTGGCTGTTACAAAGAAAGTAACAAAGCACTATTTATTAAGTTTTCAGGAGTCAGATCGATAGCAGAAAAGAATTCGATTTTAGAAGAGCTCTTGAGCATGCCTAAATAATACTTTTAGAAACATTAAACCTGTTAGTTTTATCTAGTTGCTATTTTAGGCTCAAACGGATTCTATTGATCAAGAGTTGCACACAAATCAGGGTTATGTCCATCTGAAATGAAAAGTTCAGGCAAGCGGCAGTAGACTACTTAGAAAAGGGTCAAAGGAATAATTTTAATTGCTGACCTAAGTAAGCAGAACATTACACACAACCCAGTAATCTGATCAAGGTTTGGCATTTGCCTTGTTAAGATAAAAGTGGACCAAAGGATCCAAGAGCCAAATCATCAATAGGGCAAATAAAATACCTGGCTTTAAGAGGAACAGCGGTGCCCTACAGCCTTCACAATGGCCGACCTTGCAGAACTAGAGTAGAAGATTTAGTGCATAGCACAGAGTGAGTGTTTAGTGACTGGTTAGATTTTTCTTTCTTTCTTTTTATTTATTTTGCCATGGACGAGAAATGGCCCATGAGTCAGTTTTTAAATGGCACCATCTTCTATTGATTGAGTCTTGTGTCGTCTCAACTCCAGTGTCCGTGTCAGATGTTTGAGCATGAAACTCTTTTATAGACGACAGTAAAACATTAGATTCCCATCTCAAACTGCGTTACACCTTTTAAGCTACGTAATTTCCCATCATTATCACGCATCTTTTTCCTAATTTAAACAAAAAAAAAATGGACTCCCACACATTCCAAAGACATGATGTCTCTACACGATGGGGTACCAAGCAAAAGATGGTAGAGAGGGTGCTGGACCAACTCACTGCCATGAGACACATCCTCAGTGACAGAAAACATGGGCAATTTACATTTGAAACTGTTGAGTTTGAGGCTGCATGGTGCACATACGAACCGGGGGCAGGGAAGCTTCAATTAAAACACGCGTGTAGTCGGGTGGCAGAGCAGTTTTCCCAAGCATTAAGGGTTATTTTTAGGACCCATTCTTCTGTATTTTTCCTGTCTTTATTCATAGCGAAAAGATGATAGCTTCTGATGTTTCTAGCTCAACGGACTTGATGATCCGGTTTCCTCCCACAGTCCAAAGACATGCAGGTCAGGTGAATCGGCCATACTAAATTGTCCCTAGGTGTGAATGTGTGCGTGTGGGTCAGCCCTGTGATGGCCTGGCGGCCTGTCCAGGGTGTCTCCCCGCCTGCCGCCCAATGACTGCAGAATAGGCTCCAGCATCCCCACGACCATGAGAGCAGGATAAGCTGTTTAGATAATGAATGAATGAATGAATTTTTCATAATTTAAGAAGTCTAGCCCTCAATAGACTCGAAATATATCACTTTGGGTTTTTTTTTTAGGAAAAATAACCACATTTTATATGTGATTGAATATGGGGAATCATCCATCCATCCACTGTTTTAACCGCTTATCCTGCTCTCAGGGTCGCGGGGATGCTGGAGCCTATCCCAGCAGTCATTGGGAAGCAGGCGGGGAGACACCCTGGACAGGCCACCATGCCATCACACAGGGCCGACACACACACACACACACACACACACACACACACACACACACACACACACACACACACACACACACACACACACACACACACACACACACACACACACACACACACACACACACACACACACACACACACACACACACACTGTGTTACAAGGGGAATACTAATCACATCACCACATACATGATCTATGTCTGTTCATTTGTGAAACTGGCTTTCAAACCAGCAAACATCTAGCAGTCTGACAAAGAAAATTTCAGGCGAGGCTACTTTGTCTGTAGTCACGTGTGTACTGACCGGACAGATGAGGTGGGCTCAGTTATTTGCCTCTGGACCCTGTCTCTGGCTAAAGTGTGGAGCCGGTTTTTCTCCAACTTGCCCTGAGTCTCAAGGGGGATGTCAGGGGACGTGTGGCTGATCTTCATAGCCGACTCTGGGATGGCCACAGCAGAAGGAGGCGCTGTGGGCTCTTTAACACAACCATCCTCACTGTACTCCCTGTCCTCCCCATCCACCTGTAGAACAAACGTGGATTAAAAATACCATACAAATATTGTCACTGAACATTAAAAAAGCAGGGTTGGTGGTGGGAGTTTGAGGGCAGCATTGCAGTGCTATGTTTGAGGAAATGCAACTAAGAAAGGAGGAATTTCATACATGGAAAGGAAGTAAAATATACTATGGATGCAAGACTACACAAGTATCAGTGAGTGGAATGACAAACTAATTTTCAGTCAAAGTAATATTTACTTTTGACAGTTTACTGTTGAATCTCCAAAGTCCTTTTGGCTTTTAAAGTAAGTTTTAGAGTTCTGTTATTCAACAGGGTACAGAATTTGGACCTCAGCATTTTTCTTTTTCTTCATTACCTCTGCCAGTACAGGCTGTTGGTCTCCCAGGAAATGCGACCCCTTGAGGGCATCGGGGAGGAATCGTCCACTCCATGGTACCCAGCACAGCTTCCATGAGACAAAGAGGGAGACACTGAAAAGAGCCAGGCCACAGGTGGTAACCAGCAGGGACAACAGGCTCACCGATACATCTGGAAAAATGGAAAGACAGCCAGCCATTAAGCCATATAGACAGGAAGAGACAGAAAAACAGAGACAGAGAAAGTCAAAGAGAAAGAAAAATGAGCATTATGTGTAGGTGAATTCTGATAACCTCCCCAGATACCATAATGGAGAACGTGGAATAAAAACCCAGTCAAGATGCTTCATACTGCCTGTGCATGGTACAGCAGAAGGAAGAAACATAATGACATAGGGCAGAGTTGAACAGGTTTTGCTCGAACCTGGCCATTGAAAAGTTATTGCAACATTTAAAGTGAAGTCCAGCAGATTGTTGATTTATTTTAATATACTATCAGTTATGGTGATACCTGGCATTCTCTGTGGTGTTTTAGCATCCCAAATCCCAGATGTCCATTTGAAATAACACAGAGTTGCTAGTACTGCTACATCAGCACCTTCCCCACCACCATAAAAGAAAAATAGTTGATCATGTCTTTTCAGTAAGTCTCTGAAGGTGGATTGTGCTTGTCGTTAGCTAGCAAGATAGCAATCCTTATCTGTATTTTTGCTTTGTTTATAGATTAACGTTGTTCTAAAGTGTTCCGATATACACTCACCGGCCACTTTATTAGGCACACCTGTCCAACTGCTCGTTAACGCAAATTTCTAATCAGCCAATCACATGGCAGCAACTCAATGCATTTAGGCATGTAGACATGGTCAAGACGATCTGCTGCAGTTCAAACTGAGCATCAGAATGGGGGAGAAAGGTGATTTAAGTGACTTTGAACGTGGCATGGTTGTTGGTGCCAGACGGGCTGGTCTGAGTATTTCAGAAACTGCTGATCTACTGGGATTTTCACGCACAACCATCTCTAGGGTTTACAGAGAATGGTCCGAAAAAGAGAAAATATCCAGTGAGCGGCAGTTCTGTGGGCGAAAATGCCTTGTTGATGCCAGAGGTCAGAGGAGAATGGCCAGACTGGTTCGAGCTGACAGAAAGGCAACAGTAACTCAAATAACCACTCATTACAACCGAGGTATGCAGAAGAGCCTCTCTGAACGCACAACACGTCGAACCTTGAGGCAGATGGGCTACAGCAGCAGAAGACCACACCGGGTGCCACTCCTGTTAGCTAAGAACAGGAAACTGAGGCTACAATTCGCACAGGCTCACCAAAATTGGACAATAGAAGATTGGAAAAACGTTGCCTGGTCTGATGAGTCTTGATTTCTGCTGCGACATTCGGATGGTATGGTCAGAATTTGGCGTCAACAACATGAAGGCATGGATCCATCCTGCCTTGTATCAACGGTTCAGGCTGGTGATGGTGGTGTAATGGTGTGGGGGATATTTTCTTGGCACACTTTGGGCCCCTTAGTACCAATTGAGCATCGTGTCAACGCCACAACCTACCTGAGTATTGTTGCTGACCATGTCCATCCCTTTATGACCACAGTGTTCCCATCTTCTGATGGCTACTTCCACCAGGATAACGCGCCATGTCATAAAGCTCAAAGCATTTCAGACTGGTTTCTTGAACATGACAATGAGTTCACTGTACTCAAATGGCCTCCACAGTCACCAGATCTCAATCCAATAGAGCACCTTTGGGATGTGGTGGACCGGGAGATTCGCATCATGGATGTGCAGCCGACAAATCTGCAGCAACTGCGTGATGCTATCATGTCAATATGGACCAAACACTCTGAGGAATGTTTCCAGTACCTTGTTGAATCTATGCCACAAAGGATTAAGTCAGTTCTGAAGGCAAAAGGGGGTCCAACCCGGTACTAGCAAGGTGTACCTAATAAAGTGGCCAGTGAGTGTATATGTGTGTGTGTATGTATGTATGTATGTATGTATATATATAACTACTACTTTCGGCTGCTCCCGTTAGGGGTTGTCACAGCGGATCATCCGTTTCCATTTATATATATACACTACCGTTCAAAAGTTTGGGATCACATTGAAATGTCCATATTTTTGAAGGAAAAGCACTGTACTTTTCAATGAAGATAACTTTAAACTAGTCTTAACTTTAAAGAAATACACTCTATACATTGCTAATGTGGTAAATGACTATTCTAGCTGCAAATGTCTGGTTTTTGGTGCAATATCTACATAGGTGTATAGAGGCCCATTTCAAGCAACTATCACTCCAGTGTTCTAATGGTACAATGTGTTTGCTCATTGGCTCAGAAGGCTAATTGATGATTAGAAAACCCTTGTGCAATCATATTCACACAACCTAAAACAGTTTAGCTCGTTACAGAAGCTACAAAACTGACCTTCCTTTGAGCAGATTGAGTTTCTGGAGCATCACATTTGTGGGGTCAATTAAACGCTCAAAATGGCCAGAAAAAGAGAACTTTCATCTGAAACTCGACAGTCTATTCTTGTTCTTAGAAATGAAGGCTATTCCATGCGAGAAATTGCTAAGAAATTGAAGATTTCCTACACCGGTGTGTACTACTCCCTTCAGAGGACAGCACAAACAGGCTCTAACCAGAGTAGAAAAAGAAGTGGGAGGCCGCGTTGCACAACTGAGCAAGAAGATAAGTACATTAGAGTCTCTAGTTTGAGAAACAGACGCCTCACAGGTCCCCAACTGGCATCTTCATTAAATAGTACCCGCAAAATACCAGTGTCAACATCTACAGTGAAGAGGCGGCTGCGGGATTCTGGGCTTCAGGGCAGAGTGGCAAAGAAAAAGCCATATCTGAGACTGACCAATAAAAGAAAAAGATTAAGATGGGCAAAAGAACACAGACATTGGACAGAGGAAGACTGGAAACAAGTGTTGTGGATGGATGAATCCAAGTTTGAGGTGTTTGGATCACAAAGAAGAACGTTTGTGAGACGCAGAACAAATGAAAAGATGCTGGAAGAATGCCTGACGCCATCTGTTAAGCATGGTGGAGGTAATGTGATGGTCTGGGGTTGCTTTGGTGCTGGTAAGGTGGGAGATTTGTACAGGGTAAAAGGGATTCTGAATAAGGAAGGCTATCACTCCATTTTGCAACGCCATGCCATACCCAGTGGACAGCGCTTGATTGGAGCCAATTTCATCCTACAACAGGACAATGACCCTAAACACACCTCCAAATTGTGCAAGAACTATTTAGAGCAGAAGCAGGCAGCTGGTATTCTATCGGTAATGGAGTGGCCAGCGCAGTCACCAGATCTGAACCCCATTGAGCTGTTGTGGGAGCAGCTTGACCGTATGGTACGCAAGAAGTGCCCATCCAACCAATCCAACTTGTGGGAGCTGCTTCTGGAAGCGTGGGGCGCAATTTCTCCAGATTACCTCAACAAATTAACAGCTAGAATGCCAAAGGTCTGCAATGCTGTAATTGCTGCAAATGGAGGATTCTTTGACGAAAGCAAAGTTTGATGTAAAAAAAACCTTATTTCAAATACAAATCATTATTTCTAACCTTGTCAATGTCTTGACCCTATTTTCTATTCATTTCACAACATATGGTGGTGAATAAGTGTGACTTTTCATGGAAAACACAAAATTGTTTGGGTGATCCCAAACTTTTGAACGGTAGTGCATATATATATATATATATATATATATATATATATATATATATATATAGTATATATATCAACACGGATACAGGAAAAAAGTTTTAATGCGTTGCATATTTATTTATTTATGATTGAAGTTAGTCAGAATGTGTAAATACTTAAAACAACTTTAGTTGAGTAGCTAGCGTGGCCTAAATTAGCATTATACAAACAATTTTGAGCTATCCTTAGCTAATGTAAAATTGTTCCTAAGTGTGTGTGTTTGTGTGTGTGTGTGTGTGTGTGTGTGTGTGTGTGTGTGTATTGGCCCTGTGATGGCCTGGTGGCCTGTCCAGGGCATCTCCCTGCCTGCCACCTAATGACTGCTGGGATAGGCTCCAGCATCCCCGTGACCCTACAGCAGGATAAAGTGGTTTGGATAATGGATGGATGGACGTTCTAATGTTTTATGGTAAATGCCTTTTCCAGGCTTTTCTTGTCAAATCTGCTTAGTACTCACAGCAAATTCACTCATTCTTTAAACTCTTCTGCATTTGTATGCGAAGCTGAAAATACAAATAACTATGACCAGTAACATGTTTGTGCCTAGTATTTTGTTTCCCCAACAGTGACCATTAAAATGAGCAACAAAAAGTGGTTCATGCATTTGGATATATAGTGCAGTATGGTATGTACTCCCGTAGGATTTTTGTGCCAAAATTGATTTTTTTTGCTGTTTTGGCTTCTATAGGGACCAAACTGTCAGAAAATGATGGGTGCCAAATTTTCAGACCCCCACCCCCTTTCTCAGCGCCCCCTATCCAAAATAGATGGTTCAATATGTGAAGAAAAAAAAAACTTAATCCCAAGAAAATAGATAGCATAGTTTTTCTATTGATTCTGTTACCTCTAGGCATGCTTAAGAACATACTAAAAATCTAGGAAAATCTACCTACAGGAAATGCATCATTTTCAAGATGGCATCCAATATGGCTGCCAGGAGCTTAAAATGGCTATATCTCAGTTTCTATTCAAGCTAGAAAGCTGATTTTGGTGTCTAATCTTAGGTTTTGGGCTCAAGGAATTCAACTGAATCAGTGAAATTTCCATCATTTACTTATTTATTGTCAAATCCAAGATGGTGTCCATCCTACGGCGATGTCCCATTGTACTAAATTAGGTAAAAACAACAAATGTGCCTTTATTTTTGTGAAAGGGAACATAATAACTGTCATATTTAATGTGAAAAATGGAAGACATTTATTAAACATGTTTCTATTATGTAAATAACCACACAGTAGTCGAGTAATCCAGTAAGACAGGTTTATCTTTCAGTTAAGCATACTGTATGTTGTTTATAGCAGCATATACATGACAAGCAGCAGTAAAAAGTTGCACTTAGTATCCAATTGAAAAAAAAGTTACTCTATGTTGTGCTAGTAGGTAAATAGAGAGTAAGAAAAAGCTGCTAAATTCCCCAAAAACATCTACAACAAAACAAAACAAATACAGGTGATGATAAAGGAATTTAAATAATACTTGATGATCTATTCATCAGCATTGTCATCTTCTGGAATGTACTCACTTGTTTTGTTTGCACAGTCTCCACCATAACATTTGCAGAGAGGAGTGCAAGGCAGGTGATTCTTTGGGCAGCTGCACTGTCCCTTGCAACCTACTTTGCAGCCACATTTGATTAGCTCAAGTACTGCCTGTGGTGCAGGGAGGGCAAGACACTTGACTGGAACATATTCGCCACTCACTGAACTCCATCCATTCTGTTCGATTGGTGGAAGCTCAGGGCAATTCGTCTTGTATGACTTATCTCGCATTGTGACATAATTGGAACGTAGGATATGGGGTAGCAATGCAGCACGAGTTAGAGGTAGCATCTCACCCTCCAGGTTCTTTGATCGAAATAGTTCCCATCTGAGTGATGGCAGGGTTGTTGGACCTTTTGAGCTGTAAACACAGCACACAAAATTCTCTAATGCCTTCACCAGTGATGGGAGCTCACCATTGATAAGCTCAGGGGGAATGGAACCCTTGCCAAGGTCCTTGAAGCAGTCAATGGCAGGATCATCATCATCAAGCTTCAGGTATGCGTTGATCCACGTCTTTTTGGAGATTCCAACAAATTTTCCTCCCCAGTCAGCACCAGAAAAATTGTGCAGGCCAAGTAATCCCTGACATTTCTGACGTCCAATAACTTGAACACGCTCAAAAACATTTATTTCCCGTGTCTTTGCACCTTTGCCTGTTGAAAATGTCAGAGAAGTTGGAGTTGCAATGCATTCACATGATACTAAATCAAGTAGCAGTAAGAGGACATCAGTGTCGGGTGACCAAACACATATGTCTTGTGAGGCACCATTGGCAGCAGAGGCAAGGACTTGATGAGGTATTAGGGTATCAGCCTCTTCATGTGTGTGTGCCTTCACAAAATCACGTCCCTTGATGAAGGTGTCATAGATGACAACCAGTAGGAAAGAACTGTCCTTTGAGAAATACTCTAGCAGTCCCTGGCCCAACTCACATGTCAGCTTCTTCTTGGTCGATGATGCAGAGAGGAGATCCTTGATCGACATAGTGAGCTTCATCTCTGGATGGATTTCGTATTCTACAGAAGTAGTTGCTCTCTTCTGTCGAGTTTTCTTCTTTAATGACTCATCCATATATCGATCAAAGACAACTCGACCCTCATGATAGCCAGCCATCATTGTTTTGATGCGTTTGTTAAATGCATCCTGAAGGTCTGACAGCTTCCGCATGGTTGGTGTCTTTTTCATGCTCCGAAGCACACCCATGACATCAACTATTAGAACTTTGATAGGGACACCTGGAGGATCTTCTTGCATTGGATCAGGCTTTGGGACAGCTTCAAGGAGCTCTGCCTTGGCATCTTCAATTGCATGCATGAGACTCGATTTATCTGTAGGGATGTACAAGGTTCCATCCACAGCACACAGAGAGCGGGGAACCATTGACATTTCATAGTCTCCAATTGTCTCCTCAAGTTTGGGGACTAAACTTGGTTGACTGCCTTGGATGATGAGAAATCTTCCAAGCAGTTCACGTTCCTCACGCAACTTGATGACCTTGTCTCCAACACGTACCTTTGTTTTCTCCATCCAGTTTGAAAAGGTCTTCAACTTGAGTTTCTTCATTTTGTCCCACACTGAGAGTGTTTTTTTAAATTTATTTCTGATTTTTCCCTTTTTTCTCCCAATTTAGTGGCCAATTGATCCCTATTTTAATTCAAACACCCACCCTCGTATTGCATGCGTTCGCCAACTGCATCTCTCCGGCCGGCAGTCTCGAAGGAGACGCCTCCCCACTTTCGTGACAAGGCGAATCCAAGCCGAACCACTGTTTTTCCGACACACACAGAGACGCATTCACATGACGAACACAAGCCGACTCCGCCCCCCTCCCGAAGACAGCGTTGCCAATGATTGCTGCTTCATCGAGTCCGGCCATAGTCGGATCTGACGAGACCGGGGCGCGAACCCCAGTCCCCAGTGGGCAACTGCATCGACACCAAGCCGATGCTTAGACCGCTACGCCACCGCGGACCCCTGAGAGTGTTGACGTAGCGATCAAACGTTCAGAAACAAACTCCTCAAAGCGCTTCTGACCCTTTTCCGCAAACTGGAGAATATCATGCTTTGCCGCATCTGTCTCAAGCGCTGATGAAACAAGACTCTTTAATGGTGTTTTTTCTTTGAATGGATTGCCTCCACAGTGCAACTCAATCAAGTCGCGTAGCTTCAGTGCATTTGTTCTTGACCTCAATGCAATCTCTCCTGAGAGATGATAATGCTCTGTCCTTGAAGTAGTTCTGGAAGCTTTTGGGAAGCTCTTGAGGTACTGATTCACTAGATCAGCAAGATGAGGTGTGGCAATGATCAGCCGGTCCAGAGCTGCTTCATCTCTACTGAGTCCTACCATCCCACCATGTCCCTTTAGCTTCTTGATTTCCTGCTCGAGGGCTTGATCAGTGAAGAGATGAGTGAAGGGTATCTCTGACTTTGCCACCACAAATGCACCAGACTTCAGTGCATCCCATGTTTCTGGGTCATCTTTTTCAAGAGCATTCATTTGAGCAAGATTGACTGGCATCAAGCGGGCATAGTTGAGGAGATCATGAGCAAAGAAATACTTGATGAGATTCTCTAATGAAGACAAGTATCCCTCCCAGTCACCTGAGCGGCAAGAGTTGATGAGATTAAGAAGACTCTCTACCTGGTGAAGATACTGGGTTAAGAATTGAGTGAACTCACCAATGTCTTTTTCATCTTCGAGTGGCTTGACATTTTCTGTGGACCAGGATTGGATTTCTTCAAAGATCTCTACCATCAGTGGGTTACTTTCATGGAGTTTGTCCTTGAGAGCAATGCATTGCATCTGAATTGGACAATTTGGAAGTTTTGACAAGATGGCATCAAATCGCAACATCAAAATTGCAAGGCTCGTAGTGATGTGGTACTCAAGGCCTCGTTTGTAAGCTTTGCCACCAAAGATACCACGAAGAGCTGCTGATGTGTATGCACCACTTTCAATAGCACATATGTCAAGGCCACTTCCATCAACTGTTTTACCTAGACCATGCAACACAGCAAATGCAATGTGAAGAGTTCCAGCTCTTAGGTTCCAGTTGGTGTTTCCAACTGACTGCTGAATCTTCAATGCACAGGAGTAAAGGTCAAGATCTAGGGTTATCAGTGTTTTTCTGTGAGGGCCAATGACAGTGGCAGAGATACCCTGGGTTAACTTCAAAGCGGTATAGAGGGTAGCATAATCTGTTGGCGAGGTCTTAAACAGTGGAGCAATCACCCCTGTGTTTGTTGAGGTGCAACTGTTAAAGGACTGAGATAACAATAGAGATTTAGTTGCAGCCCAAGTTGGCATCACATCTTCCTTCTTCAATTTCACTGATTTACGCCTTTGTTCTTTGATCGACACAATAGAGTCATCTTGATTTCTGTCGTTATTAGATTCAGCATGGCTTCTCTCTTCTTCACTGTTCTGGGTCTGTTTGCTTGCCAGCTGCGGTTCAGTTGAGGTTGCCCCCCTGTTATCATCAGTTGCAAGGTAGTTTGTGAATGCCCAGGTGTGAGTGAAGTCTTGGGTAATGAGATTGTTTCGGTTTCCTATCACAGACTCAAATCTCAATGGAGTGGTTTTGATCATTGGCTCCTGCAGCAAGTTCATATCAAATGCCAGAGGTGATGCCGT
This sequence comes from Lampris incognitus, assembly GCF_029633865.1. Classification (NCBI taxonomy): domain Eukaryota; kingdom Metazoa; phylum Chordata; class Actinopteri; order Lampriformes; family Lampridae; genus Lampris; species Lampris incognitus. The sequence goes on along the minus strand of NC_079216.1, from coordinate 22,625,482 downwards.
GAGAGGTTTTTCTGTTATAACAAGTGGTTGGTTTATCAGGTCTCCACCTTCATCCTGCTGGTTGAATACAACCACTGTGCCATGGAAGGTTTCTTGCCCAGTGGCTGTGTCTTCCAAAAGATCAATATCAATAGCAAACCAGATGTTCACACCCTTCTTCACAAAGTCAGGGAGACAAAATCCGCCAGTATTCTTAATTCGTTGAAGAACAGACTGCTCCACACTTTTTTCTAAGTCAAGGATCTTCAAGTAGTCACTTCCAATGTAGACATCTGAGAGGTTCTGGACAAGGATTTTATCACGCACTCTAGAGTGGATAGCAAGGGGCAGTCCGATTGAGAGGGTTGTTTGGACATTCTGCCAAAAGGCATCGTCTTTCTTTGGCTTATGTTTCACCTGACGATCAGTGCGAGTGTTCTGGACTAGAAACTGGCATGCAACATCAACAGTTTTGTCTACTTCTTCATCCCGCATTCCAAACACTTTGACAACATGACTGCCAAAGAGGAGGTGACTTAGGAAGAATTGGAGTAAAGAGGGATTCTTAAAAGTTATCAAATATCCCAGCAAATGACCAGCTGCGCTTTTGCATGATCTCTGCCCGCAATAGGTTAGCAACTTTCTTCAGGTTGCCAATAACCTAACCATCATTCATAGTGGAAATACTGCAATCAATAGCTTTGCTAACTACAGTTGATTTAATAAGCTTGTCTGGCTCATTTCGTTGCAGTGAGCTTACAAACTGGACATCTGGAAGTCGCTCACCAATGATCTTTTTCAGATGCTTGCGATAGTTTGTAGTCTCATCGACATCCATGTGATATCTTTTCAGAATCAACAAGTAAGCATCATTGACCTGAGCCATGTCAAGAGTAACATCGTCTGTGACGGTATTTTGAATGGCGAGGATTAACTGTTCGTCACATAAAGAGCGAATGAGTGATTCATTATCATGATCTTTCTTTATTGTTGTGGTACGTTTTGCATTCCGGAAGCAATCCCTGTGATAGTACTTTTCAAGAGCTGAAGCGTAACCAGCAACCACTAGGTCTGCTACACAGATTCTTACTTGGTCATCTTGGGTCTGCTGCTTTATTTCAAGAAGCGTTTCGCCCATTGCATCAGAAAGAACACGGTGCAGTGGCTCTGAATCACCCTTGGAACAAAAGTCACAAGGTGAGAATAAACACACTTGCTCCTCTGGGACAGATTTCGACCATTTAGGTCTAACAGATCCTGTAGTAATTGAAGGGCGCCCAGGTCCTCTTCTAGAACAGACAGGTGACTGAGGTCGGGATTGGTTAGCCCTGAGACGGTCAGTTTTATTCTTGTTTATAACAGATTTTCGACACTCACTATGATAATGAACCAATTTCAGTTCCCCTTCATTTAGGCCAGATAAGTAGTCGGAAAGTTCCTCAAAATCACTTTGACCTAAAGAAACTCTGTCCCTGCAAGCCTGCAGCAGGTCATCGATCATGGCTCGATTTTTAACTAGTCACTTGCCAGGGGTGGCACCTTCTTTGCAGATCACGCAAATGTTGCATTCCTCTGCCATATTGACCAGATCTCATCCCACCTTAGCTCACAAGTTATCCAATTTGTTGGATGCCAGACAGATGAAACCTAATGATGGGAAAACAATGTAAATATATATTTGAATTAGAAGGCTTGGTTTAAATTTCATCAGAAAAATATGACACATTTACCAGATCATTCTCAGCCCACCTTAGCTTACTGTTTAGCTTAGCTTTCTAGTTCGTTGTTGTAGGTTGTCGGATCTGTGCATGCCAGACAGATGAAACCTAATGATGGGAAAACAATGTAAATATAAATATGTGCAAATGTTGGCTTTTAAATCTAGCGGGCATGGTTTGAATTTAGCCCACTTTAGCTTACTGTTAGTAGTCCAAAATTGTTGGATCAGGGCATGTCAGACTGAAAGAATAGACCTAATAATGGGAAAACAATGTAAATATATGTCAAAATATGGGTAAACATTGGCTTATAAATCTTTCAGGCTTGTTTTAAATTTCACCTGAATGATAAAAAATAAAAATAAAAATATCACTTACCAGGTAGTTGCTTTCAGCAATTCCATGAATGTGATTCTCAAAATGTTGACTCTTCAAATCTATTGTGGTGTTTGTTTGTTTTGTTGTTGTTGTTTTCGTATTGGCCTATTTTTATTTTATTTTATCTTGAGTACTGTTCTTTTTTGTTTTCAGTCAGCTACAAACACAGCCGTGCTTTAATTATGATCTCACCTGTTTGAAATGAACCAAATGAACAAGGATTATGCAACAATGGCCACATTTCAACCCTTATTTTTTCAGTCAGAACAGGAATGTCTTTCAGAATGGTCAACACCTTCAGTAAAGTATTAAGTGTCACTGGATGCCCATGAAAATTAATTGTAAAAGTTATATTGGCCGAGAAAAGAGCAGGAATGGAAAGAGGAGAGTAATGATGAATGGGATAGGCACAAGGATCAGTCCGGGGTGTCCCAGGTGAGGAACCAAAAGTCAAACAAATACTCTCTAGCTGTTTCAATAGTGTTATAAATCAACTCAGAATATTTTAAAACCTACAAAACAGCTATAATATTATAAAAATTGGACATTAAAAACCACTTCAGCCCCAGGCAATTTTTTTGAATTTTCGCCAGAAATTACATGCCCAAAATAATTCAGTAATAGCTCCGCAAGTACAGGGCCCAGATGCACAATTCTGGTGTCTATGTATAGGTAACACCTGGAAAAATGTACTTCAAGCGGAAGTTTAGTTGTACCATCCACCAGGACAGAAGGACTGCAGATAAACTACAGCAGAAATTCAATTTTTTAGGTTCGCCTAAACAAAACTTACAATTTGAGTGTGAATAACATCAGTAATGCCATTTACCAGCAGGCCACATATATTTGGATCTGTTCTACAACTTCTCAACTGCATCGCCTCCAAATTTGGTGTTATACAACTGAAGCATAACAATTCTACAGCCATTTTAGTAAGAGTAGTCCCAGGCAGACAACTATTTTACTGTTCTGGGAGGTCCCAAAATAGATGCCCCCCCCAGAATTGGGGGTAGGGGTCAGAAAATTTGGCATGCCAACGTTGGTCGAATCTGGTCCTCTGTCCTCCGGTCCTCGTCCCCGTGGCTGGTAGCTGGCTGTCCCCGGGGCTCGCATCACGTTGTCCTCGGTCAGGTCACTCGGCTTGAATCTTTCGGTGTCCTCGAAGTTCCTTAGCTTTGCCTTGAAGTCACTGAACGTCAGATTCTCGCCCGTCTGAGTAATATGGACCACAAACGGTTTAAATAAGTCCAGCAGGCCTTTCACTACCATCGCAACTTTCAACCCGTCACTGATATTCTCGTCTGCCCCCGCCAACGAAGCGAATCTTGTCTCAGCGCGAACAACATATTCTGTGACAGTCTCGTTGCTTTGCATGTGGAGGGCCGCGAGCTCGCAGTATAAACTTACTACACGCGGCTTTCCTTTGCCTGCATAATGCCCCCGTAGTATCGTCAATGCCTTGCGTCCGTCTCCTGCCGCCTCTCTCATAACAAGTGACAAACTCTTGTCTAAAACTTGCACCAGTTCCGCGTATGCCTGTGCGTTCTTCGCAACGTCGGCTGCTCGTACAGCGTTGGCGTCCTCATCTTCGCCAACCTGTGGCTCGGCTTTGATTGTTGCCGAAAGCTCGCACAGTTCCAAATGTGCGAGGAATCTCGTTTCCCACAGTTCGTACGACCTTTCATCGCCGTCAAACAGCCGGCTAAATCGTTGGCTAGCCATAGCGCTGGGCCCATAACTTGTTGAATTAACGTTAGCCATCCTACAGCAAATTAATTGTCTTGCCAAGACATAAACATAAAGTGTGCCATTCAGGCGGAAAATGACACACACCCACACCGTGCTCTTGCGTTCGAACAAGAGAATAATATTTATTTGACACATGCGCAGATCACAGGATCAAACAGCTGGTCATTGACAATGCGTGGATGAGACTGCATTAGATCACATGTTCAACATTATGGTTTATAATCTGTTCACTTTGCGGTGCAAATATTTTTGGGGGTGGGATGCAGTCTCTCAATTGGGGAGCGACCAGCTCGAGATTTCGATGGGAGAGTGGCTGAGGGTGGGTGCAGCCTATCGTTTGGGGAGAGGCTGGCAATGGGGTTTAGGGTTCTCTGGGTATTTGTTGTTGTGGGATGGGAGGGTGGGGGGTGGATCTTTCAATGCCGGTGTTGTTTTAGGAGCCTATAGCCCTGGTCATGTATGGTTTGTTGCTGGCCTATTATCTGCTTTACATCCTCATTCTAAGACCTGGAGTGTTAATATCATTTGTCCTTACCAACCTATGCTCTCAGCTAAGGAAAATGGATAGTGTTCTAAATTTCTTGAGCTGGAACGTCAAGGGTTTAAATCACCCTGTTAAAAGAAGGAAAGTATTTGCGCACATTAAACAATTTAAAACAGCAGTTGCCTTTTTACAGGAAACACACATTCGTGGCTCTGATAAATCTCGCCTGATGTCACGGTGGGCGGGGCAGCACTTTCATTCCACTTTCCAGGCCAAAGCCAGGGGGGTCTCAATTCTTATTAACCAGAATATTCCCTTTGAGCATCACAATGTAGTGTCAGACACAAACGGTCATATCATTGTCCCAGGGAAATTATACAATACAATGGTAGTGTTGACCAATGTGTATGCCCCCAACACAATGTGTAGTTTTTTTTAACTTTTTTTTTCTTCTTTACCGGATCTGAATTCATACTCTCTCATACTCGGTGGGGATTTCAACGGCTGGTTGAATCCTGTGCTGGATCGGGCTTCCACCAACCCTGGTATAACGCGTAAGTCTACTTCACTTAATCCATCCTTTTTATCCAACTACGGTGTCTCTGATGTGTGGCGCTTTCTCCATTCAAACAGGAGAGAGTACTCCTTCTCACATGTTCACCATAACTTCTGTAGGATTGATTATTTTCTTATTGATAACCAATTGATCTGTTCCTGTGATTATCAGAGCATAGTCATATCAGACCACGCCCCTGTTGCACTATCTGTGACTCTTCCTGAAATAAAAAGACACTGGCGATTTAATTCGACCCTACTGTCAAATAATGATTTCATGAAATTTATGGAGCAGCAGATAACTTTCGTTTTTCATACAAATACCTTACCTGAAACCTCCAGCCTGATTGTTTGGGATGCTCTGAAGGCTTACCTAAGGGGGGCAAATAATTTCTCTCTGTGAATATGAAAAAGAGAGCCCACAAAGAATGATTAGAACTAGCCGATCAAATTAAATAGACCAGCAATATGCTCAAATTAAAAACCGAGAACTTTATAAAAAGCGAGTGGAACTCCAAACTAAGTTTGACCTCCTTTCGACACATCCAATTGAATGTCAACTTTTGAAGGGCAAGTTTATTTTATATCCACAGTGACAAATCTGGTAAGCTATTAGCCAATAGCTGAGAGGACTTAAAGCAAAACGGCTCATCACAAAAATTCAAATGGCTGATGGCAACATCACCTCGGATTATTCAAAGATAAATGACACATTCAGGAATTACTATTCCCGACTTTACACCTCTGAATTCCAAAATGATGACTTTGGTGGAAAACTTTTTAATCCGGTGATCAAACCGGCTTTGTGAAAAACCGCCACGCTTATTTTAATACACGCTGTCTGTTTGATATTTTTTATTCCCCCTCAGAAGTGATTCCTGAATGTGTCTTTTCTTTAGACGCAGAAAAAGCGTTTGATTGCGTGGAGTGGATGCATCCATTTGCAATCTTAGAAAAATTCAGCTTTGGACCTGGTTTTGTTACGTGGATAAAATTACTATATTTGTGCCCCACTGCTTCAATCCTCACCAACTCTCAGCAGTCCCAACCTTATAATCTCCAACGGGGAACTCGCCAAGGGTGCCCCTTAAGTCCACTACTTTTCGATTGAGCCATAGAGCCCCTAGCGATTGCACTGCGTAGCTGCGAGGATATTTCAGGGATTTGGAGGAAGGGAGTTGAACACAAAGTGTCCCTTTACACGGACGATCTTTTGGTTTTCATATCAAGCCCAGACACCTCCCTACCCCACATGCTGTCATTACGCACTAAATTTAGCCAGTTCTCAGGATACAAACTAAATTTACACAAAAGTGAACTTTTTCCCGTGAATGAGACACCTACATCAGAGTACACCAACCTCCCTTTTAAGATTGTGGAAAATCAGTTTACTTACCTTGGTATTACAGTCACAAGAAAACATAAGTGTTATGCTCGCGCACCAGAACCTGACCCGTGTGGCGAAACCCAAGACAGACAGACACGAGATGACTTCAAAAGCTACAAAGGGAGGTTTTATTGTGGGAGGGAAATGTATGGTGGAAAAAAAGGCGTTCCGTTAGTGGGATGTGTGAATAAACTATGTGTGGTGTCCCATGGTTTGCGTGTATAACCATGTGTGTGTTTTTAGCCAATGTGTGGTGCGGTATGTAAATGACCAGGAGGTGTTGAAAAAATGTGCGTGCACCTGGCGAGAAAGTCCAGTCCGTGATCCAAGAGGGGTTGTCCGAGAAAGTCCAGGTCCGAGATCCGGGAAGTCGAGTCCGAAAGGAGGGGTCCAGATAGAGGGACAAGGGGGGAGATCGCAGGAGAGGTCCGGGGAGAAACGTGAAGGTCGCTGGGGACGAGGGAGACGCGGGGAGCCGTGGAAATCGCGGAGGGAGAGTCTTGGGAGGAAACAGAGACACCAAGATAAGACACTGGGGAATAAACAGAATGCAAGGACCGCTGGAGGGCTTGTCAGAACTTTACCGCAGGGTTCAGTACGTCGAAGCACGGAGTGGTGTTCTGGGAGGCTTCTTGTAGAAGGCTGCCTGATTGCCACAGGTGTGCCTGATGGATGATGGCAAACACCTGGTGCAGTGCAGCGCTCCTCTCCTCAGAGCGCGAGCCGAGCGCTCGGATGTTTCCGGCACGTCCGAGCTGGGGGAGTGGCTTGAACGTGCCGGGGAGGCAGCTCGGGGTGGTGTACCACAACAATAAGTGTCTTTTTAAAGAAAATTTCCTTACCCTGTCAAAATATGTGAAACTGTACCTAACACAGTGGTCCCCCCTATCGACATCTCTGGTGGGCCGAATTAACTCAGTCAAAATGAATAGTCCCCCTAAATTTTTATATCTTTTTCAGTCTATACCAACCTTCATCCCTAAATCCTTTTTTAACTCATTAGATTCAGTTATATCATCCTATATATGGAAGGGTAAGCACCCTCAGCTAAACAAAGTCCATCTTCAAAAATCAAAAAGAAATTGAGGCTTGGGACTGCCCAATTTCTGTTTCTATTACTGGGCGGCTAATATACGCTGCCTTGCATTTTGGTCGCACTTTCATATCCGAGCTGACTGTCCATCATGGGTAGCAATGGAGTTGAATTTTGGCAAAAACCTATCCATACCAGCGCTGCTTGGGTCCTCACTCCCTCTTCCCCCAAATAAATTAATTGATAATCCGGTCACCAGACACACCGTGAGAGTATGGGCTCAGTTCAGAAAACATTTTGGTTTTCATGTTTTTCATCTCTCTAGTCCTATTTCATCCAACCACCTCTTTCAACTGTCCTTACTTGATTCAGCATTTCAGGACTAGCACAGATGGGGTATTGAGAGCTTCAAAGATCTTTTATAGACAATATCTTTGCGCCATTTGAACAATTCTCTGGAAAGTTCAATTTACCAAATAAGGTAAATATCTAAGATATCTACAAATTAGACACTGTCCGCTCTCAGATACCAAATTTCCCTGTGGCACCTGATACGACCACCGCTGATGCATTCCTTAATCTACACCCGTCACATAGAGTTTTAATATCCGCAATATATGACAAGCTCGCAGGTATAAGACATGCCCCTCTTGACAAGATTAAAACTGCCTGGGAGCAGAACTTGAGCCTCTCACTGTTGGATGATATATGGAATTCTATCTTTAGGCTGGTCAATTCAACATCCCTTTGTGCCCGTCATTGTCTGTTACAATTTAAGTTGGTGCACAGAGCCCATGTGTCCAAAGTCAAACTATCCCATATGTACCCGGATGTGAGTCCCATCTGTGACAAATGTAGGGGGATGAGGCTTCCCTTATCCACATGTTCTGGGCGTGTCCTAGACTTGAAAAATACTGGGAAGATGTCTTCCAAACCGTATCCCTAACCCTGAATTTCAAATAAGAACCTAACCATCTGGTCGCCCTGTTTGGCACCACTGGCAAGGATGACGTAAACCTGACCCCATCCAAACGCTGCATATTGTCCTTCGCTTCTCTATTGGCCAGTCGTGCAATATTGCTGAGATGGGAGAATGCTGCCCCACCCACCCACGCTCAGTGGCTGAACGATATTATGTCCTGTTTAAACCTCGAAAAGATCTGCTAGTCAGTCTGTAATTCCAAGGATGAGTTCCAAAAGGTGTGGGGACCTTTCCTGGAATACTTTAAGAATCTCCTGCCAAACTAAAGAATCCTTGCCCCAGTCTCTTCTGTTTTTTGCTTTTGTTGATTTATGTCAGTAATATAACCTGTGAAGATCTACCCGTTTCTAAACCCCTCCATCTTCCGTTTACTGACTTACCTATTTTTCTTCTTTTCTAAATCCTAAACCCGACTTCCAGCACTTTCCTGTTTTCACTCCAGGGACACGATATACCCTCTTACAAAGCACATCCCGGCTTGTAGATGGGGTTAGTGGGGTGGGGGTGGGGGGTGATTGGGGATAAGATTGTCATGTTCTTATATCATTTTTGTATCATGTAAATCTGTCATATCATGCACTTGTTTTAAAATCTTTGTAAGTATTGCTTGTTGTTTAAAATCCAATAAAAATATCTTTGAGAAATCCCATATTCGCAACTCTCGTGTACTGTACACTGCACAACCCCAAGAAGTGCTGTTTAATTTAACACCCCATGAGAACTGAACGAACTGACGGGGAAGGAGAGGCAAGAGGCAAAAGATTCAATTAATGACAGCAGCTCTTGTGCCCCTTACACCCATGTCTCCAGGAGCGCTCCTTTATTCTGCCCCTCCCCATTGTTGCCGAACAATGGTTTCAAGTCACGGTCCTACATTCAGCCAGTTATTAACATAGTTGTCTACCCAGTCCATGTCAACCCCCAAACAAACAATACATCCCAACAAGAACCAAACATCTGAACGCATAAATTATAATAATCCAAACACAAACGTTTACCAGTCCCATTATCCTTTGTGCTTCCCCAGCCCATAGCCATCAGTCCAGCGACCGTCTTCCCCGATCATTACGTAGCCCCCACCTATGGGGTCAGTTGTCCTCGTTGACCCCATCACCCAAGACATAGTCCCTTTAATGTCCAGGGAGCCATCGCTGGTGAACAAGCTGTCTATGGCTGACAGGAAGAGCAACTGGAGGAGGAGCACACTGATCGGCGCATGGGGTGCTACTGTTGCCCCTGGCCCTAACAACAGGCGGAGCAATGGGGCGGTATGGAGAGAGTCTGTCCTGGTGCAGTACCATCATGCACCCCTGGCCGGGCATGCGTGCCTGGTACACCACCTCAGACAGCCGGTCCACGACCTCTTAGTGGAAATCCCCTTCTTTTTGAAAATTGGACAATACACCCATACCTTTTCCCCTCGCATGAAGCCCGGCCCAAGGCACTGGGTGTCATAGGACCTCTTCTGCCATATTCTGGAGTGGGCATGGATCTTTAGGGCCCGCCTTCTCGCATACCACCATTGGTTGGTCATGTACATGCCCTTCATGAAAACATTGGTCAAACTGCATCTCAGTCATTACCCTCAGCAGCACAGCAACGGCCAAGAGACAGAGCAGCAGCCTACTCGTCAACAGCAGCACATGGATCCAAAGCCCACGGACAAAGGAAAGAACTCACTTGTCCTGTTGAGTCACTGGGCTTCTGTGTACACAATAAAACTTTAAACACATGTCTTGCAAAAGACGTTCATGCTTACTTGATTAGTAATTTAGGACTGTTGGTCAAAGATTTTATCTTTAAAGTATACCAGAGCACATCAACAGGCCTGAAAAGTGTCTAGTGAAATATTGGATTTTTTTTTTATGGCAACGGACTTCTTATTTTATTTTACTCTGTGGCCATGAAAAAAAGACAGTGTTATGTAAAATGTGCTAAAAGCTAAGCTTTTTTTTCATTTTATTGTTGAGGCCAAAAGTTAATGTAAAGGAATAAGATTAGCTGGCCATAATGGCTGTGAAGGCATTTCTTATGTCTTTTTAAAGAGTAGCTGTTTATGTGTTAAAGTTCAATAGCATAGTTGCATGGTTGTGGACTCATTTGTCCACAACCATGCGGATGCATTTGCCAAATTAGATATCAATTCTTGTTTGCTATATACCATTGGATGAACCATCACTGGATTACTTTGATGCTGAAGAAAACTTCAAAACGTGACGATTCTAAGGCGAATTCTGAAGTCGAAAGAAGCTTATTTTTTCTGATTTCTTTTATTTATTTTTTTAATAATCTTTTTATTTGGAAATGTTAACAAGTGCAGAATACAACAGGTATGTACTTAGACTATTTCCGTTTTTCGTTTAAACAAACACCCCAACCACCCACAAAAACATCGAGTGCAAATGCCTAATGAAGCAAAAAACGAAAATAAGATAATACACATAATAATAATAACTATACATAAACTTACATGTGAAAGAGGTCACATTTAGCCATGTTCAACGTCACTGTGTACATACATATTCACGATTGCAGTCATACATGCTTGCATCAGTCCAAGGCAGAAACAATTTACATAAAAATTAAATACAATACCTACTATATATATATATATAGTTATATATATATAGTTATATATATATATGTAGTTATATATGTAGTTATATATATAGTTATATATATGTAGTTATATATGTAGTTATATATATAGTTATATATAGTCATATACGTATATATATACATACATATATATAGTTATATAGTTATATATATATAGTTATATAGTTATATAGTTATATATAGTTATATATATATATATATATATATAGAGTTATATACGTGTATATATATATATACACTACCGTTCAAAAGTTTGGGATCACCCAAACAATTTTGTGTTTTCCATGAAAAGTCACACTTATTCACCACCATATGTTGTGAAATGAATAGAAAATAGAGTCAAGACATTGACAAGGTTAGAAATAAGGATTTGTATTTGAAATAAGATTTTTTTTACATCAAACTTTGCTTTCGTCAAAGAATCCTCCATTTGCAGCAATTACAGCATTGCAGACCTTTGGCATTCTAGCTGTTAATTTGTTGAGGTAATCTGGAGAAATTGCACCCCACGCTTCCAGAAGCAGCTCCCACAAGTTGGATTGGTTGGATGGGCACTTCTTTGAGCAGATTGAGTTTCTGGAGCATCACATTTGTGGGGTCAATTAAACGCTCAAAATGGCCAGAAAAAGAGAACTTTCATCTGAAACTCGACAGTCTATTCTTGTTCTTAGAAATGAAGGCTATTCCATGCGAGAAATTGCTAAGAAATTGAAGATTTCCTACACCGGTGTGTACTACTCCCTTCAGAGGACAGCACAAACAGGCTCTAACCAGAGTAGAAAAAGAAGTGGGAGGCCGCGTTGCACAACTGAGCAAGAAGATAAGTACATTAGAGTCTCTAGTTTGAGAAACAGACGCCTCACAGGTCCCCAACTGGCATCTTCATTAAATAGTACCTGTTAGAGCCTGTTTGTGCTGTCCTCTGAAGGGAGTAGTACACACCGGTGTAGGAAATCTTCAATTTCTTAGCAATTTCTCGCATGGAATAGCCTTCATTTCTAAGAACAAGAATAGACTGTCGAGTTTCAGATGAAAGTTCTCTTTTTCTGGCCATTTTGAGCGTTTAATTGACCCCACAAATGTGATGCTCCAGAAACTCAATCTGCTCAAAGAAGTGCCCATCCAACCAATCCAACTTGTGGGAGCTGCTTCTGGAAGCGTGGGGTGCAATTTCTCCAGATTACCTCAACAAATTAACAGCTAGAATGCCAAAGGTCTGCAATGCTGTAATTGCTGCAAATGGAGGATTCTTTGACGAAAGCAAAGTTTGATGTAAAAAAAATCTTATTTCAAATACAAATCATTATTTCTAACCTTGTCAATGTCTTGACTCTATTTTCTATTCATTTCACAACATATGGTGGTGAATAAGTGTGACTTTTCATGGAAAACACGAAATTGTTTGGGTGATCCCAAACTTTTGAACGGTAGTGTATATATGTATATCCCTAGAATATAAAATCCCTGGTAACTGGTATATAAGAAGAAAAAAATAAAGATATGGGAAAGGAAAAATAAATAAATATGTTAACCATTTCTATTTGTGAAATGTTATATAGGCCTACTGTGGTCTATATGACTTAAGTCATCAGGCAAAGTTGTTAGTTTGCTTAGCTATGTCAAAATCCGACCCCAGATGGAGAAAATTTGTCACTGGACCCCCCTAAGAGTGTACTTAATCTTCTCTAACTGTATGAAATGCATCAGATCACTCAACCACATAGACAATTTAGGTGGGTTTCCAGTGTAATAAAATTCTTCTGCGAGCAAGCAGTGTTGTGAAAGCAATGATGGTTTTATGGCTTTTCCTCATTACAGAGTGTTGCCCATCTGTGATTCCAAATATAGCTGCTGCTGCTGCTGCTGCATTGGGTTGGAAATCAATATCAAGTGCTTTAAAAACCATAGACCGATAAGTTGTCAGAGCTGGGCATGACCAAAACATATGGGTTAAGTTGGCAGGGGTGTTATGGCACCTGTCACAACTTGCGTCTGAATTAGGATAAATCTTAGCTAGTCTTGCTTTAGGAAAATAAGCACGATGTATTATACTCAGTGTTGCACAGGAAGTACTATCATTCACTTTTTGTAAAGCACTTTTCCAGTCGTCCTCATCCATTTCCTCCCCTAGCTCAGCTGTCCAGTCTGTCCTAATCTTAGCTAGAGTTATGTCTTTAAGAGAAGCTATACAATTATATATCTTTGAAATTAGTCCTTTAGAATTAAAAGGGATCTCTAGCACACCATCTAAACCTGAGACTGAAGATAAGTTTGGAAAGTTGGAGTCATGGCTCTGAAGGAAGTGGTGGACTTGAAAATATCGAAATAAGCTAGACTGAGGGAGCCCAAATTTGTGTGATAAGTCATCAAAGCTTGCAAATACACTGTTTATGTACATATCTTTAAATTTAGAAATACCTTGTCTTTGCTGCAAAGAGAATGCAGTCTAATCTGGCTGGGGGGAAAGGTGATTATTGCATATAGGACTCATGCCAACACAATGTTTGAACCCAAAGTTCTGTCTAAATTGAAACCATATCTTTGAGGGTATTGATGACGACTGGGTTGTTAGTAAAGTGTGTAATAGAAAGGGGAGAGCTGGAAGTGACCAGGGCTGTGAGAGATGATGAGATACAAGATGTAGCCTCAAAGTCACACCAGTCTGTATCTGAAGAGTGAAGCCAATACATCCTTTTTTGAACATTTGCAGCCCAATAGTAATAGCAAAGATTTGGAAGAGCTAAGCCACCCTGTAATTTAGGCCTTTGCAGTAATTCTATATGTACTCTAGAGATCTTATCACTCCATATGAGTGAAATGAAAGCCTTATCAATTGATTTAAAAAAGGATTTGGGATACATTGAAACAAATAAAGGAATTTGGGGAGTACATTAATTTTAATACAATTAATTTTTCCCACCAAAGACAAGTGACGTGACTTCCACTTTTTCAGGTCTAGTTTGACTTTCTCAAATAAAAGAGAAAAGTTTTTCTGATAAAGACTTTGCATATCTCTCATGATATTAATGCCCAAATATTTAAAGCCATGTCTAAACATTTGGAATGGTAAGGCATTATCTTGTATTTGAAGAGCCAAGTCATTAACAGGGTAACATTCACTTTTGCCAAAGTTTACTTTGTACCCAGAGAAGGTACCGAAGCTCTCCAAAGCATGGATAATGTGGGGTGTGCTTAGAACTGGATCTGAAATATGTAATAATAAATTATCAGTGTATAAAGACAACCTGTGCTCTATTCCTACTCTATGAATTCCACTTATAGATGGTAATGATTTAAGTGTACTGGATAAGGGCTCCATAGCTAAAGCAAATAATAATGGACTGAGTGGGCAACCCTGACAGGTCACTCTTGACAGCTGGAAGTATTGTGATTGTTTACCATTTGTAACAACTGAGGCTTTGGGCGAAGTATACAAAAGCTTAATCCATGAAATGAAATTAGAACCATACCCACATTTTTTTAAACAGGTGAACAAAAATTCCCATTTGACCCTGTCAAAAGCTTTCTCTGCGTCCAGTGAGATGACTACCTCTGGTACTTCACTGGATACAGGAGAGTGAATAATATTCAAAAGCCGATGGATATTTGTAAATGAATGTCGTCCTAAAATGAAGCCGGTTTGGTCAACAGATATCACTTCATGCATTGTGGTTTCTAGGCATAGGGTAAGAGCTTTGGCTAGGATCTTCACATCACAGTTTAGGAGAGAGATGGGTCTATATGAACGACATTCTGTGTTATCTTTACCTGGCTTAAGCAGGAGGGTAATTGATGCTTCATTCAGTGTTTGTGGCAGCAACCCACGAGACAGATAATAATTTAAACATATCAAGTAAAATTATAGACAATTTGTTAGAATTTTTTTTTAAAGAACGGTATTGGGTACCCATCTGGGCCAGGCGTTTTACCACATTGCATCGCCATTATTGCGTCAATGATTTTTGTCTGTTGTAGTGGGAGTTCAGTCTCAGTCCTATGAATTGCGTTGATAGAAGGAGCCTGGAGATATTTTTTTTAAAGTTCCATATCAATACTGTCACTTGTTGCTTCTGACAGATATAGGTTTAAGTAAAATGAGGCGAATATTTCATTAATTTCTCCTGGGTTAATAGTTAACTCCCCATTTGGTTTCCTAATTTGTGGGGATCTGTTGAGCAACCGCTTGGCACTTCAGCTGGTGTGCTAAGAGACGGCCAGCCTTCTCACCATGCTCATAGACATATCCACGTGATTTCAGTAAGAGTAATTGTCTTTCTAGTTGATAGTAAGTTGTATTGGGTTAGGAGGTCGAGCTTCCTTTTAAAGAGCTCAGAAGAAGGGGAGGTAAAGTACAGAGCATCCACTGTATCGATAGATTTAATGAGCAGGTCCTGTTCAAGTCTTCGCATCGTATTGAATCTAGCCTAATATGACATAATATCACCCCTGACTACAGCTTCAATGTTTCCCAAAGCAACAATGGGGAAATGTTATATTTTTTATTGAATTCGATAAAGTCATACATTTTTTTAGATATCAATACACAAAAGGCTTTATCAGCCAATAAAGTTTTGTCTAATTTCCAAGGAGAATGTTCCAAATTGTTAAGAGGAAATGTGATATCTAGTAACACAGGGACGTGATCTGATTCAATTATAGTCAAATAATCAGTTTTGGTGACATAGGGGAGAAACGTTCTATCAATGAAGAAATAGTTTATTCTACTATACGATTGATGAACTGGAGAAAAGAAGGAGAAGGATTGATTTTGTGGAAATAAGGAACGCCAAGGGTCGAAACCTCCTATCTGAGCCATGAAGAGTGACAGTGATTTGGCCATTTTTGAAGGGGTTGTGGATTTAGAACGGTCTAATACTGAATTAATTACACAGTTCAGATCGCCACCAGAGATCAATTGTTGTGAGTTCAAATCTGGTATTAATGAAGTGACTCTTTCTATAAATTTATCATCATCCCAATTTGGGGTGTAAACATTAACCAAAATGACAGGTTTGTGGAAAAGGAGCCCAGACACCATAACATAGCATCCCCGTGGATCTAAAATGTCCGTGGATGCATTGAACTGAAAATTTTTATGTATCAATATAGCTGTTCCATGTGTTCTGGAATTTAAATTCAAGTGAAACGCATGTCCCACCCAACCTTTTCTTAGTCTGACTTGGTCTTTAACCAACAGGTGAGTTTCTTGAAGAAATGCAATTTCACAATTTAAATATTTAAGGCGATTGAATATTCACTTTACAGGCCCGTTTAAACCTTTTGCATTCCAGCTGATGAACTGTACACCAACCTTACTAGTTCTATTTTCCATATTTAGCCAGGAACGGTAGAGTAACAGGGATGACAGTGACAAGACAAATAAGTGGTTATAATAGAATGCACAGCCTCATGAATAACCTCTCTAAGGAAAACAAAAGAGAATACACATTGTAAAAAACTAGGGGTGCCCCTTCCCATAACCCTGCCCCACATCCCAAATGCGAACGAAACTACAACTGAGCCTATTCTTGTTCCTCTCTCTGAGGCAAGCTGCAGGCTACATAACCCTATTCCCAAGACCTTCCGGTAATACAACCTAACTCTTTCAATGAAGAAGGCTTCCAGCAATGAAATATTAAGAGCTTATCATACTCAAGGAAAAAATAAAATGAAAAATAGAAGAGAATAACATCTGTAGGCCAGGTGAACAACCCATATACGTATGAAAGCACAGCCTATGATGGCAATACAAAAAAAAGGGGGGTATGGCGACGTCTCTATGAGTAAGCTGAACACAAATGAGTTAACGTAGCCCAGCAATAATACAGTGAGTGACCATACCTGATTACAAATAAATAGTTTATTCAGCTGGGTTGGTTTTGAGATCAATTTGATTGTTTTGATACAGTATGTGAATAAATGTACGAGTAACTCTTCCTACGGTAATCTAATATAAATCAAGTAAATTTTCTTCTGTTGGCCTAATATTCAATTTACTTTGCATTGTTTTGCATCGTTGATTTGCAATTGGAGCAGCCCGGATTATTATGGCATGGATTCAAATGTAGCAGATTTGTCAGCTAAACATTCATCCTGTGAACTCTACTCCATCGTGGTATAACAAAAATATGTTTCATGATGCTGTTTACACCAAATTCGTACCTTACCTGTGTTATGTAACTTGAAAATAGTAACATCAGACAATGTTTACCTCTTTAGGTGGCAGAGGTGAAAATTTGTCATCCTCCACAAGTTGTGTTATGATTTCAGAATGATGAAGACAGTTGGAGAACAATTAGATACAAAACAGGGTGTAGGCTCTACAGGATGACCCCCCCCCCCCCCCCGGGCATCTGTAATGTTTTACGTTTTTCCCAAATGATGTAGAGATTTTTAGGCGTTCTCAAATGGCTTGAAAAATTGTGTGTATAGCTGCTGTAAATGGGAAGCTCTCCCCTTCAGATAACATCAGATAGCATCAACAGATAACATCCTCCCTAAATGGTAAATGAGAAAATCTCCTCCATATTGGATGATTCACATACCAATTGCCTTGAGTGCACAAACAGGATATTTCCCAGTGCATAGAAAATAGGTTTCCAATGTCCTTTAAGTGAAGCTGCCAGAATGACTGGAGGGATTTAATTATGTTTAATGGGCTCCCAACTACTCATGATGATATCATGTAATTACCTAAATACAATATATGAGAAACGTAGCCAAATGCAACAATCAATAATAATAATTAAAAAAGAAAATCCAGTCTGATACTAGATTAGCTACGATACTGTCTAGTGATGGGACGTTTGACTCTTTTACTGACTTTGTATGAGTTACTTGCTAATGAGAGTCAGCTTTTCGAGTCACCTAGAGCCTGGGGAATCCCCCACCTCCGCCAACACCTATAGAGCATGCGCACCAGAGCCGAGCCGGTGAACTTCCGGTTTAGTCCTCCACTAATTCTATCCATCCATTATCCAAACCACACAGGGTCACGGGGATGCTAGTGCCTATCCCAGCAGCCACTCCACTAACTCCTCCACTAACTCCACTAACTCCTCCGCTATCTCCTCTACTAACTCCACTAACTCTTCCACTAACTCCTCCACTATCTCCTTTACTAACTCCACTTACTCCTCCACTAACTCTGCTAACTCGAATGGGATAAAATAATTTAATTGTGCGGCTCTTCTACGCTTTCCAAATGTTATCGGCCCAAATGGATCAAATTTTGATAGTGAAATGAGTCATTTCACAGGGGTTGTAATGCTCAAAAATCTTTACCCATCGTTTTACAGCCGCTTCTTTTCCCAGTGCCAACTGATTCACATAATAAGGCCACTGATTTGCTACAGCAGAATGATCCCTATCATTGTGATAAAAGACTGAAAGACCAAGAGTTCTCAAAGACAAAAATTATTTTTAAATATCTCTCTCTCTCTCTCTGTCACACACACACACACACATACACACACACACAATAAAATCAAATATGTAATACTGCAAAATAAATGCAAATAGCCTACGTAATAGTGCAAAGTTAAAATAAAATAATAGGACTTATAGCATGGAAAATGAATGCAAATATGTACATATAGTGCAAAATTTACATAAGAGTAGGACTTAAATAACTAACCTAAATAAGGCATGGAACATAAATCAAAATATGTAGGCCTAATATTAAAACAAAAGAATACATTTACTACTAGGCTACAGACGCACTATTGCATCTGCCGCCCTGCACATGGTGGCCCAGTGGTTAGCACAGTTGCCTCACAGCAAGAAGGTCCTGGGTTCGAACCCTAGGCCGTCCCAGGTACTTTCTGTGTGGTGTTTGCATGTTTCCCCCGGGTCCGCGTGGGTCTCCTCTGAGTGCTCCAGTTTCCTCCCACCATCAAAAACACATGTATGTTAGGGTTAATAATCCTGTCTGTGCCCCTGAGCAGGGCAATGGAAAGAAGAACTCGAGTTGATCCCCGGGCGCTGCAGCTGCCCACTGCTTCTATACAATAGTATGGGTTAAATGCAGAGAACAAATTCATTGTAAGAATGCAATTCATTGGAAGAATATAATGACGAAATAAAGTGACTTTCTTCTTCTCTTAAAATATAGACTAAAATAGGCTATGTAGGCAGATTCAACAGTGCAAAATTTAAATAAAATAAAATTACTACTAGATGGACTAGAGCAAAACTGGAATAAACAACTAAAATAGACCAAGTAAATAAACAGATTCAACAGTGCAACATTAGAATAAAATAACTATGTAGAGAATGAAATAGTGCAAAATTACACAAGTCTCTCTTCTTTAAAATTACTGAAGCCTCTCTTCACAAATTGGCATTCAGGAAAACAAGCTCACACACCTTTCCAGGGTGGAGCCTGATTCTCCTGTCAGGTATGATTTGCCCTGTCTTCAAAAAGATCCACTTTGATGGCACTGAAGTGGCCACAATGCAGAGCTTTGGTTTCATGACTGCACAGGTGTTCATGAAAACAAGGGCATGTGATCCCCACCATTCCAGAGGGTTAGCCATTCAGGGTATGAGCTGCTCAGACAAGAACCCTTTAACCTCCAGTACTGTCTCCATTAAGGGGTTTTGAACCCCTCGCCTCAGTGTGGTGACCCACTCCTCAAAATCAGCCTGAACCAGAGGCACTGACTACTTGGGAGGGTTGACAGATGGGCCATCCTCTCCTTCCTCTGTGCTGGGTATTGCTGGTGGCGGTGGTCTTGCTGCCCTCAATGCTGCTCCCACCACCCTTGTCACAGCATCCTCTGCATATCTTTCCCACACAAATGCATGCTTCTTGAACCTGGGGTCCAAAAGTGTAGCCTCTGCTATCACGTTCACTTACACAATCCCCCCAAATCATTTGGCCAATTCCTCCACAAGGATGTAAACCATCTCATGGACTGGCTGGTGAATGGATAATGTGGGACTGGCGTTCCTTATTTCCACAAAATCAATCCTTCTCCTTCTTTTCTCCAGTTCATCAATCGTATAGTAGAATAAACTATTTCTTCATTGATAGAACGTTTCTCCCCTATGTCACCAAAACTGAATGGAGGGCTTTCTTTGCCGGTGTGCAGTAGCCATCTGGAGCCCTCTCACCATGAGAATAGCTTTTGAACCCATCACAAACCTGTGAAAAAAATGAACAGTACTATCAGTATTTATTTTCTTTACTATAATGCAGTTACAGCCTGTTAGTTATAAAGTTATATTTGAAATTGCGCAGGCCTCCAGCACTAGTTACTGCATAGACCTATTAATAATTGCACAAAATATATTGACTAATAAATATTTGCATTACATTATTACCCAATTTTTACATACCTCTCTGAGCTCTGCTCCACAGTCACTTCTTCCAAGGGCTGCATGGTCTCAAAGGCCTAAATGATGATTTCCCACTATTCTGGGGATAGTGCTGGTACAGTGCATCTGGAAAGTATTCACACCCCTTCACTTTCCCCACATTTTGTTATGTTACGGCCTTATTCCAAAATGGATTAAATTCCTTTTTTTTCTCATCAATCTACATACAACACCCCATAATGACAAAGTGAAAAAGGTTTTGTAGAAATTTTTGAAAATTTATTAAAAATAAAAACTGAAATATTGCATGTACATAAGTATTCACACCCTTTACTCAGTACTTGGTTGAGGCACCCTTGGCAGCAATTACAGCCTCAAGTCTTCTTGGGTATGAAGCTACAAGCTTGGCACACTTATATTTGGAGTATTTCTCCCATTCTTCTGCAGATCCTCTCGAGCTCTGTAAGGTTAGATGGGGAGCGTCGCTGCACAGCTACTTTCAGGTCTTTCCAGAGATGTTCAATGGGGTTCAAGTCTTGACTCTGGCTGGGCCACTCAAGGACATTCACAGACTTGTCCCGAAGCCACTCCTTCGTTGTCTTGGCTGTGTGCTAAGGGTCATTGTCGTGTTGAAAGGTAAACCTTTGCCCCAGCCTGAGGTCCTGAGTGCTCTGGAGCAGGTTTACATGAAGGATCTCTCTGTACTTTGCTCCATTCATCTTTCCCTCAATCCTGACTAGTCTCCCAGTTCCTGCCGCTGAAAAACATTCCCATAGCATGATGCTGCCATCACCATGCTTCACTGTAGGGATGGTATTAGCAAGGCGATGAGAGGTGCCTGGTTTCATCCAGATGTGACATTTGGCATTCAGGCCAAAGAGTTCAATCTTGGGTTTCATCACACCAGAGAATCTCGTTTCTCATGGTCTGAGAGTTCTTTAGGTTCTTTCTGGCAAACTCCAAGCAGGCTGTCACTCTACCATAAAGGCCTGATTGGTGGAGTGCTGCAGAGATGGTTGTCCTTCTGGAAGGTTCTCCCATCTCCACAGAGGAACGCTGGAGCTCTGTCAGAGTGACCATCGGGTTCTTGGTCACCTCTCTGACCAAGGCCCTTCTCCCCCGATTGCTCAGTTTGGCTGGGCAGCCAGTTCTAGGAAGAGTCCTGGTGGATCCATCTTCTTCCATTTACGAATGATGGAGACTGCTGTGCTCTTCGGGACCTTCAAAGCTGTAGACATTTTTTTGTACCCTTCCCCAGATCTGTGCCTCGATACAATCCTGTCTTGGAGATCCACAGACAATTCCTTTGACTTAATGGCTTGGTTTCTGCTCTGACATGCACTGTCAACAGTGGGACCTTATATAGACAGGTGTGTGCCTTTCCAAATCATGTCCGATCAATTGAATTTACTACAGGTGGACTCCAATCAAGATGTATAAACATCTCAAGGATGATCAGTGGAAACAGGATGAACCTGAGCTCAATTTTGAGTGTCATAGTAAAGGGTGTGAATACTTATGCACATGCAATATTTCAGTTTTTTATTTTTAATAAATTTGCAAAAATTTCTACAAAACCTTTTTCGCTTTGTGATTATGGGGTATTGTGTGTAGATTGATGAGAGAAAAAAGGAATTTAATCCATTTTGGAATAAGGCTGTAACATAACATGTAGGGAAAGTGAAGGGGTGTGAGTACTTTCCCGTTTGCGGCGGCTTCACCCAGTGCCGACAATGCAGTGTCTTTGTCCTCGTCTGCGTCTAAGTTTGTGTCTTCGTGTGATGTATTTTCTTTTGTTTGTTTGTTTTTTGTTTTGTTTTTTTTCCGCTGTATGGCCCTGCCCGGAACTCTACCCAAGGGGAAACACCGAGGCGGTCTGGTGATGGCCTCGCCTAGCGTTGTGCAGTGTTTTTGTCTGTGTCTGCATCGTCGTGCAGGGGGAGGTGAGCCGAAGGTGTCTGGCTGGGAGAGCTGGCATTGGATCAGCTGAGGGAGCCTGGTCTGCTTCGTCTGATGGGTCCAGGGACCACGGCCCCTGTCTGGAGCTGCACCCAGGGAGGAAAAACAGAGGGCGGTGTGGCAGGACACAGAGCAATGCAGGCTATGCTAACTGCTAGCTCATGCAGACCGACAGTTCCAACAATGATCCTGGCTGGAGTTTGTTCTCTGGACAGATGAATTTTTTGGACTGCGTTGCACTGAGTGGGTTGTGTTGATAACTGTTTATGTTTGCTTTGTTCTCTCTGGGTTTTTTTGGTGATGTCACTTTTGGGAAATTTGGATGTGTATTTTTTGTGTATTTTTTTTTGGCCTGGCGGCCTGTCCAGGGTGTCCCCCCGCCTGCTGCCCAGTGACTGCTGGGGTAGACTCCAGTATCCCCGCAACCCTGAAAGCAGGATAAGCAGTTTGGATAATGGATAGCTGGATGGATGTGTATGCAATACATGTAATAAATGTCAATAAATTGTGCCTGATTCCTGATATATTATCTAATTTGTTTCAACCTGTGTATCTGCTACTTAAGAAACGATTGGCACAAAGTATGTATTTAGGTTCAAGTACAACTCATGAAACCTCATTCTGGGGTAACTCACGATGGTGTCCATTACTTAGCCTTGAGTTCAGCTATTGTCTTGGGTATCTAGGCTGTTACTGTGGTCTAATTGATTGGTTAGGATCTGTTTATGCTTAGTATGCTTGATGACTTCATTTGGGGTACTTTTACACTGTTTTGCAGTTTTGAGTGTCTGGATTTTACTCTTTTCATTACATTGAACAATTGGGCTTTGGCTTTCTTTTTTATACCATTTTTTACATTGCATCAGTTTCTTTCTAATCAATTCTTTTTACTCACTTGCGTTGAAACTTTATAACTCCTATGCCTGGATCACTTAAACTTACCACTTGGAATGTCCAAGGGATTGGCCATGTAATCAAAAGGATAAAGATTTTAACGTACTTGGAAAAAAACAGAAATCTGACATAGCACTGCTTCAAGAAACTAGACTGTCTGATACAGAACATCAGAAGCTTAGGAGAGACTGGGCAGGCAAAAAAAGGCACAGCCATTCTCATAAATAAAAACCATACTTTCATTCTGGAGCATGAAGAAAAAGACTCAGGCTCAGTCTTTAAACAACACATAACTATTCTTAATGTTTATGCCCTGAACTATGAGCCACCCCATTTCATGTCAAAATTAATTTTGATGTTTAACCGTTACTGCAAAGGCTTGGTATTTGTGATTTTAATTGCATGAATGCCTCCTTGGCTAAATCCTCCTTCTGCAAACATTTCTAATCCAAGGTCATCTACTGTCCTCAACGACTTATGTGCAGACCAAAGAAAGTTGAATCAGTTCATCTGGGTACAACGTTTATTGACAGATACTTTTCATCACTACAGACCAGATTGAAGAGGTCACTTAGATGAGTGATGAAACATTTCTGTCAATAAACGCTGTAGAAGAACTGTTTCAACTTTCTTTGATTTTTTTACCTAGGTTATTGAGCGTGCATAAAGACATTCCACAAAAGATATTTGCCAGACACTCAAGGTAGAGTCGTCCTTGTTCTTGGGATTTCATTATTTTCATCTCTGTCTGCAACACTGTTTCAAGCAAACCATAAAAAATTAGCATTAAAAATAATAAATAAATAAACAAACAAACAAACAAACAAATAGCATTAAAACTAGTAATTTGATTTGTCAAGACAATCATTATGGGCCATTTGGGATATAGTGAAAACTTTGAGGACAGCATGTCATGTATGAACTCTAGTGCAATGCAAGACCAGTATTTACAGCTGGCATAGTTAGGGTGTAGCTGCCATGCTAGGCTGTGTGGCAGGAACCACAGTTGTGATGCAACTATCTTCCAAGGTACATCATATCAAATGAGATCAGAATGACTGAAACTATAATGTTGTCTGTTGGGAAATGTGTTTGCTTTAAGCAGTAGAATACAGCAGAGTAAAGTCAAGCGAACTGTTTTTATATGTCCCTCTTTTTTAATATCTGTGAGGGGTAAAACTCACAGATATCAAAACATATGAATTTGCAGTTCTTCTTGTCACCTATGTTCCTAAGCCATTCTAATACTTGGTCCGTGTTTTTCCATTGGTTTACAGGGACTGAGTTCTACCCCTCCATAAGCAAAGATTTACTATCCAAAGCCAATGATTTTGCTGCAAAACACATAGTGATATCTGAGCAAGACAGATACATTATATACCAGGCGAAGGAATCACTTTTGTACCACAATGGAAACCCATGGCAGATAAAAGGTAATAGTAAATTTGATATAACCATGGGCCGCTTTGACGGGGTGGAAACTTGTGAACTAGTTGAAATGTATTTGTTGTCTCAACTACAAGACCTGGACATCAATGTTGGACTCTAGGGATGATGGGCTGTCAATTTGTAATGTAACCGGTTATTTTTTTTGCCCGGTGCAGAACTCGATACGGGGTGTACTGCACCACAAGGCGACATCACTAACCGCTCGGCTAAAGGGTTAGACCCGTTAGCTAGGGACTAACGTGTCTTATTAGTAGTTTACAGTCGTCACCCTCCCCGGAAGCGCGCCCTCGCGCTTTGTTATTCCCGCGCTCCGAAGAGACTTCTGAGAATCTGCACACTTCCGGATCCCACCGCTGCTACCAATGTAACCGGTTATTTTTTCGCCCGGTGCGGGATTCGATACGGGGTGTACTGCACCACAAGGCGACATCACTAACCGCTCGGCTAAAGGGTCAGTCCCGTTAGCTAGGGACTAACGTGTCTTATTAGTAGTTTACAATCGTCACCCTCCCCGGAAGCGCGCCCTCGCGCTTTGTTATTCCCGCGCTCCGAAGAGACTTCTGAGGATCTGCACACTTCCGGATCCCACCGCTGCCACCAATGTAACCGGTTATTTTCTTGCCCGGTGCGGGATTCGATATGGGGTGTACTGCACCACAAGGCGACATCACTAACCGCTCGGCTAAAGGGTTAGACCCGTTAGCTAGGGACTAACGTGTCTTATTAGTAGTTTACAGTAACAAAACACCAAGAGAGGTCGAGCAAATTAAGAAAACAATCCACAGAATATTCACAAACAATGGGCTAAAAATCACTATTGAAGCAAACAAAAAACAAACTGACTTTCTGGATATCTCAGTGGACTTTAGGAACGGCACATACATTAAGCCCAACAACACGCTGCAGTGCATCCATAGAGAGAGAGCAGCCACCCACCCGCCATCTTGAAGAATATACCAGAAGGCATTAATAGAAGACTCTCAAAAATGTCATCTGGTGAGTCCATCTTCAATGACGCTACACCCCCATGCCAAGATGCATTACAAAAGAGCGGCTACAATTTTAAGCTCAAGTACAACCCACCATTAAACACTGACTGCCAGCATATCAATAAACGTAGCAGAAAACGAAACATCACCTGGTACAACCCACCGCAAACATCGGTAAGCAGTTTTTTGAACTTTTGGATAAGTGCTTCACCCCGGACCATCAACTGAGGAAGATAGTCAATAGCAACACCATCAAAATTAGTTACAACTGCATGCCTAACATTCAATAAGTAATATCGTCCCACAACACAAGAATCATGAACAAATCAAAGACACCTTCATCACAATCGGACACCCCCAACTGCAACTGCCGTGTGGTTGACTCATGCTCAGCTTCATGTATTAATTTTTTTTTCTACATCTACACTACCGTTCAAAAGTTTGGGATCACCCAAACAATTTCGTGTTTTCCATGAAAAGTCACACTTATTCACCACCATATGTTGTGAAATGAATAGAAAATAGAGTCAAGACATTGACAAGGTTAGAAATAAGGATTTGTATTTGAAATAAGATTTTTTTTACATCAAACTTTGCTTTCGTCAAAGAATCCTCCATTTGCAGCAATTACAGCATTGCAGACCTTTGGCATTCTAGCTGTTAATTTGTTGAGGTAATCTGGAGAAATTGCACCCCACGCTTCCAGAAGCAGCTCCCACAAGTTGGATTGGTTGGATGGGCACTTCTTTGAGCAGATTGAGTTTCTGGAGCATCACATTTGTGGGGTCAATTAAACGCTCAAAATGGCCAGAAAAAGAGAACTTTCATCTGAAACTCGACAGTCTATTCTTGTTCTTAGAAATGAAGGCTATTCCATGCGAGAAATTGCTAAGAAATTGAAGATTTCCTACACCGGTGTGTACTACTCCCTTCAGAGGACAGCACAAACAGGCTCTAACAGGTACTATTTAATGAAGATGCCAGTTGGGGACCTGTGAGGCGTCTGTTTCTCAAACTAGAGACTCTAATGTACTTATCTTCTTGCTCAGTTGTGCAACGCGGCCTCCCACTTCTTTTTCTACTCTGGTTAGAGCCTGTTTGTGCTGTCCTCTGAAGGGAGTAGTACACACCGGTGTAGGAAATCTTCAATTTCTTAGCAATTTCTCGCATGGAATAGCCTTCATTTCTAAGAACAAGAATAGACTGTCGAGTTTCAGATGAAAGTTCTCTTTTTCTGGCCATTTTGAGCGTTTAATTGACCCCACAAATGTGATGCTCCAGAAACTCAATCTGCTCAAAGAAGTGCCCATCCAACCAATCCAACTTGTGGGAGCTGCTTCTGGAAGCGTGGGGTGCAATTTCTCCAGATTACCTCAACAAATTAACAGCTAGAATGCCAAAGGTCTGCAATGCTGTAATTGCTGCAAATGGAGGATTCTTTGACGAAAGCAAAGTTTGATGTAAAAAAAATCTTATTTCAAATACAAATCCTTATTTCTAACCTTGTCAATGTCTTGACTCTATTTTCTATTCATTTCACAACATATGGTGGTGAATAAGTGTGACTTTTCATGGAAAACACAAAATTGTTTGGGTGATCCCAAACTTTTGAACGGTAGTGTATATTGATATTCCGCTTCTCATTCATTGAGCACTTGTATCAACACCATTGACGGTTTCGGAAAAAAACCCCACTATATATATACATATATTGCAGCGAATTCGGGGGTAAACCACAGGAACTGCCGCGGCCGGGACGTGAACCCGTATCGCGGGAGACATCGCTGACCGCTCGACTAAAGGTTCCAACCCGTTAGCTACCGAGCCTATTCATCCGTGATCGTTACATTGTCCCCTTCCTTCGAGATTCGCGTTCCCGCGAATTGCCACAGCCAGGACGCGAACCTGAGGCTCCCGCACTGCAAGCGACTACGTTAACCAGTCGACTAAAGGCCTCGACCTGTTAGCCAAGGTTCTCTACCGGAAAATGGTGGATTGTTCCCTCCGGGTTGAGGATGAGTTGCTGCCCCAAGTGACGGAGTTGAAGTATCTCGGGGTCTTGTTCACGAGTAAGGGTAGGATGGAGCGGGAGATTGACAGACGGATTGGTGCAGCATCAGCAGTATTGCGGACGTTTTACCGGACCATTGTGGCGAAGACGAAGCTGAGACGGAAGGCTAGGCTCTATATTTACCAGTCAATCTTTGTACAAATCCTCCCCTATGGTCAGGAGCTTTGGGTAGTGACCGAAAGGGTGAGATCTCGGATACAAGCGGCTGAAATGAGTTTCCTCCGTAGGGTGTCTGGGCTCAGCCTTAGAGATAGGGTGAGGAGGTCAGACATCCGGAGGGAGCTTGGAGGAGAGCCGCTGCTCATTCGCATCGAAAGGAGCCAATTGAGATGGTTCGGCCATCTGATTAGGATGCCTCCTGGACCAACTGGGAGGAAACCCCGGGGTAGACCCAGAACTCGCTGGAGGGACTACATTTCCAATCTGGCCTGGGAACGCCTTGGGATCCCCCAGGAGGAGCTGGAGGGCGTTGCTGGGGACAGGGATGTCTGGAGTGCCCTACTTAGCTTGCTGTCACCGCGACCCGACCTCGGAGAAGTGGCTGGATTGAGATGAGATGAGATGAGATGAGATGAGATGAGATGAGATGAGATGAGATGAGATGAGATTTAAAACTTTTACACAGAGGGAGTATCACATTTCTGTATCTAAGTTAATTTACAACTAAGTACTTCTTATTAATAAATGGTTTCTTGATTGCAGTCACTCAAAAGTGATATGGCACGTATCTCTCTCTAAACTGTGAGTTCAAACAAATGTAAATGATTGTAAAATTTGTTGCCGTTTTTTTCTGTGAGGTTGGTCTGTAAAAAGAAATAATTCTCATGGGTGCTGACAAAGTGTCTTCAAGTGATTTAGACAGTCCTCCAGAATTTTCAATTATATTTGTTATACGTAACTTTAATCTATCCACGGGGTAAGTTAAAATTGCCAAGTCGTCTTGTGGAGTACAGTCAAGACACCGAGATGCAAACCTAATGTAGCCAGTGGCGCTTAATTGGATTCAGGAACTCCAATTATGAGCAAGCTCTGTGCTCCCTGAAGAAAGTATAAAATTTTTAATTAGAAGAGGTTCAAAAGTTCTGATCTGTTTAATTTTCTGTAATGGTGCTGGTTACAGTTATTCCATGGCATGAACATGCATACAAAATAAATAAATGAATAAAGATAACACTATAAGACTGACATCTTTACCAAGGCACTGCTGCTGGCTTAGACAATGCATAACCAATATAGTATACATCATCATCTTCTTCTTCTACTTCTTCTATTACTACTACTACTACTTTTGGCTGCTCCCGTTAGGGGTCGCCACAGCAGATCACCCGTTTTCATCTCTTCCTGTCCTCTGCATCTTCTGTCCCGCCAATCACCTGCATGTCTTCCCTCACCACATCCATGAACCTCCTCTTTGGCCTTCCTCTTTTCCTCTCCCTTGGCAGGTCCATATTCAGCATCCTTCTCCCAATATACCCAGCATCTCTCCTCCACACATGTCCAAACCATCTCAATCTTGCCTCTCTTGCTTTGTCTCCAACCCGTCCAACCTGAGCTATTCAGTGTTTTTGACATTCTTTATATTCGAGTCATTTATTAAAAAGTAACACGTAATAATCATTTTATTTGTCATGCTAAAGCCCATTTAACCCTAAGGTCCATATTTAAAAGTAAACATGTGTACCCTAGATGGTAACAGTGTGCATGCATGTAT
Organism: Lampris incognitus; assembly: GCF_029633865.1. Classification (NCBI taxonomy): domain Eukaryota; kingdom Metazoa; phylum Chordata; class Actinopteri; order Lampriformes; family Lampridae; genus Lampris; species Lampris incognitus. Next base: position 22,596,204 of record NC_079216.1, on the reverse strand, counting down.
ACACATACAGCAGCTATTGCTTCCTTACATCATATGAAAATTATGAGTCTTTAAGTAATTCATTGCTAGATACTGGCTTACTATACTTCTGGGAATAATTGTAAATCAGGATATTTATTTTTGCAATAATATTAGGTCCATTATTTGATTTCATGAAATTCAGATGCACAATCGATGAAAATAAAATTTGCAAAGCGCCAAGAATGGACAATTAAGTTTGCCATTATCAACCAGAAGTAATCACAAGGATACATCTACTATAAACAAAGAACGTGAAATTCTCATATGTGCATCAACAAAAATGATGAGAGCTGGGAGAGAATCCAATCCAACTAAAAAGCACACCAAACAAAAATATGTGGTCTGAGCAGTGGTGGGTTTGTCTTTTCCTTTCCAACAATGCAAATGGATCTTCTTGATGGAGGCCTCGGCTGTTCCTATCTCTGAACTAGATCACTTTCAAAACCTAAAGTGAACAAACAGATGGCCTCTTTTTACTGACATGGTCTAAATCTCCTGGTGACGAGGCAGCGTCTCTAAGACAGCGTGGCCCTGCCTTGCTGAGGATTCAGGTTTCTGGAGAATTTGTAGTGAACCACCAAGAGAAAACGAGAGAAAATGGAAAAGCAATGCTTTTTTATGAGATCTGAGAACTCGTCTCAGTTCCCTGTTTAAACTGTGTATGCATGTTATTCCATCTCTTTCTCACACTCTCTTCCTCACGAGGACGCACACACATGTGCACACGCACTTACATGCACACACCCCAACATGCATGCACCCCAACACAGCTGCATGCATTTATTCATTTATCCAGTTGGTTCTCACGCTGGATGAATTTCCAAGCATGAGTGATGACTTATTCATACTAGCGAGTGTGTGTACTGTGAGGATGAGTGTGTGTGCACATAGTGAGTGTGTCTGTGTGCTGTGAGTATGAGTGTGTGTGCACATCACCATGCTGTAAGGTCTTGCCCCGAGCGATGTACAGGAGATCAGTAACCAGTAGGAATGCAGGCCACTTCAAATAAACGCGCACACAAATGCAAAAACACACACACATGAACACGCACAAACACACACAGTAACATCTGTGGGGTGGGGACATGTCATGCTGCATGTTGTGTTTGTGTGCTATATACGGCAAGAGAATATACTATGTCATCTTCCTGGTTGCTGAATTACTTGTTACCTTGATTCTGCCCCATCTGTACTTGTGGTTCCTCCCTCGCGCTCTCTCTTTCTTTCTTGGTCTCGTCTTCTCTCTGTCTGTCTGTCCCGGCCACGATCAAAGTCACTCATTTATGTGACCAGTGTTGGTCACCATCAGAATTTTTCCCCACTTTTTCTCCCCAGTTACACCCATCCAATTACCCCACTCTTCCGAGCCGTCCCGGTCGCTGCTCCACCTCCTCTGCCGATCCGGGGAGGGCTGCAGACTACCACATGCCTCCTCCGATACACGTGGGGTCGCCAGCCGCTTCTTTTCACCTGACAGTGAGGAGTTTCACCAGGGGGACGTAGCGCGTGGGAGGATCACGCTATCCCCCCCCCCCCCAAGTTCCCCGTCCTCCACGAACAGGCGCCCTGACCGACCAGAGGAGGCGCTAGTGCAGAGACCAGGACACATACCCACATCCGGCTTCCCACCGTGGATACATCCATGCTTCCCACCTGCAGAGACGGCCAATTGTGCCTGTAGGCACCAAGCCGGAGGTAACACGAGGATTCGAACCGGCGATCCCCGGACTATGGGAGGATTTTTTGCGTGGAACGTTCGTTAAACTTAAATCAAACGGAGGACACTGCCACCGGGAGGTATGCGAAATTGACAAAACTTGCGTGTAGCCAGTGGGAGTCGGGGTTTGCAGCTTTGTGGCCACATGTAGACCAGTTTATGGAGTAGTTTGGGGGTTCAGGGTGAGGGCTTATTTCAGACCACACAGCCTGATAGAGCAAGCCGTGTCCCGTCAGTGGCGCCCCCAAGCGGTGGCCAGGGGTGGCCACGGCCACCCTGATACTATACCTGGCCCCCCCGCTGGCCCCCCCAGCCACGAGTCGCATATGCAGAATATGCTTCTGATTATGCATAATATGCTTCTATCTGATATTTTACATTAGGTGCTGTTCATTTAAATCAATAATGTATATTTTTCTTAACTCTCATCTTGACAGTTTAAAACTAGCCTATACAGTATACTACAACAGCATCATAGAATTCCCGAAATTCAGTCATGGCTTTTGATTTTGGTGTGCCACCCCAAGATTTTCAGTGGCCCCATTTGGCCACCCCTATGAAAAATTTCTGGGGGCACCAACTGTGTCCCCTTGCCTTTCAGTCCGTCCATTTCCCTTATCTTGGGATCAATTGTACAACTTTCAAACTGGAGGGATTATAATATGTGTACTGTGCCTTGAACATGACGAGCCTAGTTTTAAAATTACTCCCAGAAGTACCAGTCAACAAGTGCAGACAGGCCAGCTGCGATGTGCGTCTTATCTTTTTCAATAACCTGGAAACAGAATTAAGCTAAAAGATAAAACATCCCATTTCTGCGATGTTCATAATCTCGTGCAAGCACAAGAAACCATGTTTAATCTCTTGTTCAGGGTTTAAACCTGATTCACTGATACATACATAAGTCTGGAATTGTTAAATGTTTGAATGGTGTGAACACCGACAGACAAAGCGGTCACACTGTAGCCCTCACTCACACACACACACACACACACACACACAATGAAAGTTCAAAGAGAATTGCCAGTGGCCTTCTGAACATGTGATCATCCACACACATGCAGAAACGAGCAACATGAGCACACACACACACACACACACACACACACACACACACACACACACACACACACACACACACACACACACACACACACACACACACACGTTTGGCACAGTAGTTTCACTTTACATTTACATTTCAGGTATTTATTTTACACTCTTTTCTGGTGTGATGAATTGTTCCATCATCCATCCATCCATCCATCCATTATCGGAACCGCTTATCCTGCTCTCAGGGTCGCAGGGATGCTGGAGCCTATCCCAGCAGTCACTGGGTGGCAGGCGGGGAGACACCCTGGACAGGCTGCCAGTCCATCACAGGGTCCACACACACTACACATTCACACATAGGGACAATTTAGTACGGCCGATTCACCTGACCTCTACATGTCTCTGGACTGTGGGAGGAAACCGGAGCCCCCAGAAGAAACCCACAGAAACACGGGGGGAGCATGCAAACTCCACACAGAGGATGAGCCGGGACGACTCCCAGGGTTAAACTACCCCAGGACCTTCTTGCTGTGAGGCAACCATGCTAACCACTGCGCCACCGTGCCGCCATTTTTTCGATCAGTAAGTTTACAAGTAACCAAGCTTGTGATCTGCTGACAGAAAGTTGAACCAGTCCATCTGGACACAAGGTTTAGTGGGAGAAACGTTTCATCACTCGTCTTCAGTCTCAGCTGACTGCAGGTATCCCCACCCTTATAAACAACACAGTTGCATAATATCGGTTTTCATGTGTAAATGGTGTGTGACCCGGCAGTAAAGTAAACACCGATCTGCACACTATTTTGTGTTAATTGTATACCAAGGTCCTATCCCTCAAACTGCAAAATCTGAAGAAGAGGACGAGGGAAAGACATCACCCCCCCCTCCACACCACAGATTTTGCATTGTAAAACAAAGGAGTTGGGGCAGTTGTGAGTTTTTTGCCATTGTTTCTAGGCCTCGTTGAAATCAATTGAAGATCGTATAGGTGACCGTTTCAAATGAGTCTTCATTCTTGATTCACCCGCCACTACAAGGAGATTAAATGAAGTAAAGCTATGGTTATGACCAATATTATATTTTCAATATGTCTTCATACTTATCAGGCTTCAGGCTAAAAGCATCTTAGTAAACTCTTGTATGTAGTCTTTCCTCTAGTGAGCATGGCACTGAGGACAGCTCGATAACCTGCAACAGCCAATCAGCAGCTGGCTCGATAACCTGCAACAGCCAATCAGCAGCTGGCTCAATAACCTGCAACAGCCAATCAGCAGCTGGCTCGGTAACCTGCAACAGCCAATCAGCAGCTGGCTCGATAACCTGCAACAGCCAATCAGCAGCTGGCTCAATAAGACAACAGCCAAAGTGAGAGGGCAAGGGAACATGGTGGGGAAGGGGGAGCAAATGGATCATGGTTAGTAAAAATACTGATACTGTGTATTCGGGGGGGGGGTATAACACAGAGGGACCTCTTTTTACAGCAAGTAGTTTGAGAGTTGTGGATAATAAAAAAAACTATCTGACTAAAAGAGATTTGGGGGAAGGTTTAGTATGGAGATTGAGGATGAATGAGGAGTATAAAATACAGAAAGGAGAGGAGAAGAGAAAAAAAGAAGAGAAGAGAAGAGGGGAAGGGAAGGGAAGAGAAGAGAAGAGAGGAGAGGACTCATTGGGCTCATTCATTAAACTCACTAGGGGCTAGGTGAGTTCCAAACCAAATATCCAATAAGCTGATGTTGCCTGGCAACAATACCTTCTTAATGTAGATGTCCAGTGTAATCGAGGGTGTAATGATAGCTAACTACCTCTGGTAATCAATCCTTGCTTTAAGAGGCCAAGAAACGGATGTGTCTCTCCTCACTTCACCTTTCTCTAATGGACGCTCTGTCTGCACAAATTACACGTTATCACGTGACTGATCTACAGTAAAAGCTCACGAGCCAGTGGTGTTCTTCTCAAACGTGTAACTACGTGTTTTAAACACATATCTGATTCCCTCCTGAAGCTGACTGAAACTGGATGAACTAAACACCTGCAGGGTAAAAGTGGTTGTTAGAAATTTGAAAGAAAAAAAAAGTCATAGGAGTTTTTGCCAAGGTTACTAGACATTATTATCTACAGTACGCTGTCCTAATTCAAAATCCCAAACTTTATAATTGTCAACAAGATATTAAAAAATGAAGCCAGTATTGTATGAGGAAGATGCTATGAGCTCCGCAACACGTGTCCTGCACGCCTGTCATCACGACTTTCAACACTTTCAATGGATGGAAGTTCCCCCCTCAAAGTCACCATCACATCCAAGTTTTCACTGGTACCTTTTCCCTGGCTGCAAGGTTGGCATGCAGAATGCAAGGTGTTTCAGGTCTGCATATCAAATAAAACAGCAGAAGTTACAGCTGTGAAGATCTTGGTGTTTTATTTAATTGACACCTCTGAACACTGTTGTAACTGCGGTGGTGTTGAGCCATCAGAATCCCAGAAATCCATTCAACATGGCAGTTTCCAGTGGTTTTGTGTCAGTAACTTCCCCACTGCCAAACAAATAAAACATGTTTGAAGCTGTATTTTAGCTGTTGATGTATGTAGAAAAGGTCTTTTACAAGCTTACTCTGCCATGTGTGCCACACAACACCTTTGCTTCCTCTTCAAACTAACCACTGCCTTCCTTTGGCTGCCATACTGAGGTTGTAATACACTATATATCATATCAGTTTTTCCAGGGAAGTACTACGTGACAAGAATTTCCTACTCAATGGTAACCATAGAAATGATCAACTAGAAAGGGGATTTGGATACTCATGGATTAGATACTTCAAATCTAATCCAAAGAAACCCAGCAACACAAAGTATCAGAACGGACACCCATTTACATGTTAATCTTCACGTTTGTTGATTCAAAATTCTCAATTTTGACAAAAGTCTATAAAAGCACGCACGTCAAATGATAAATACTGGGTGCTGGACAGAAGAACATACAACAACAGGAAAATAGAGTAGACCCACTAGATAATCCTACCATGAACACTTAATGGTATAACACCATGTGACGTAGTGTTTCTTCTTCTTCTTCTTTCGGCTTGTTCCCTGGTTCTCAGGGGTCGCCACAGGGGATTCCACAGTTTCCAAGTACCCTGTGAGGGCATGGAGCCTCGACCAATCCGGCATGGAGCCTCGACCAATCCGTCAATCTTCATAATGATTTGGCAAAATGTTACGTGAGATGGCCTCCCTGACACCACCACTAACGAATATTTTTTCCTAGGATGAATCCAGAATGGTCCCGCCCTCAGGCGCTAGGATTGGCCAGATCTGCCTGTCAGTCAAGGCCGATGCGTAAGCGCAACAACCCTAACCCTAACTCTAGCCACGTTTGCTTGCTAACTGTTAGCCATTAGCCACATTTGCAACCAAGCTAAATGTGTCAACTTAATTGTGTGTACGGTAAGCGAATATTTTTTCTTCTTCCTAGGATGAATTCGGAAAGTTGGCTGACAGGCAGATCTGGCCAATCCTAGCGCCCGAGGGCGGGAGCTTTCCGGATTCATTGTAGGAAAAAAATATTGGCGGACGGGTCAAAGGTAAAGTGCTGGATACCGTTCCAGTATTCATGGACTTGCACCCCTGGCTGTGGCTACGTTTCAGCGTTTCCAATATTTGACACCATTAAATGTTCTTGGGGGCATTATCTAGTGTGCCGACTCTATTTTGTCGTAAATTCTTAATTTGACCCGAACACTTGTTTGCCCTCGTAACAACCAGCCTGCTTGCCTATGGGCTATGCAGTTCATACTGCGTAGTATACTGCCATCTAAAAAGGCAACTTGTTCTTTGATTCATCAAAACATGATCACATCATATGATGGATATGATGTTCCCCAGCTGAGCCCGGCTACTTATTAACCGTTTCCAGATGTGCAAGTGTTGCAGGTCCCACAGCAGCCAGACCAGCCGCCTCCCTGCGCTGCGAGGGGCTGTTTGTGGTGGGAGGAAAGTGCTTGTGTGTATATAGAGCAGTCTGATACAAGAGGAAGTGGGTCACAGCTCCACGGGGAACCAATCTGGTAGTTTGAACTTCCTTTTCATCATACATGTTTAATGACGAATTGTAACATGTTTTAAGGCGTCTGCAAGGCTCCGTGTGCTGTTAAGCAAAACCAACATACATGTAGCGGGAGGGAGAGTTACACACACACACACACACACACACACACATAAATAAATGAACACTTGTAATGACGGTGAACTGGTGGACAGAAGTTGGAGCTATATCATACCAACATAAATGATCTGATATCCACCTGCAAATGTGCATTCTCGTGTATGAATGGGATGACATGGTTGTAAATATGTCTAGTGACGGAACCACTGACCAACAAATCATCTCCAGTACGTATGGACATACCATTCTAGTGAGTGAGTCTAGTCAACAACATATTCGAAGTGAGTCTACTTTTCAGCCAAACT